>NC_045554.1:46460517-46480433 GCF_009769535.1 Thamnophis elegans | reverse complement strand
TAGCAATAGCAATAGCAATAGCAGTTAGACTTATATACGCTTCATAGGGCTTTCAGGATGGAACCTTGAGCCGGTAAGATTTGAACAGCCGAACTGCAGAACTAGCAGTCAGCTGAAGTGGCCTGCAGTACTGCACCCTAACCACTGCGCCACCTCGGCTCTTAAAGAGGAAAGACAAAGAAAAAGATGGGAAGGAAGAAGAAGGAGAATGAAGAGGGGAGGAAAAAAAAGAGAGAGAGAGAGAGAGGGAAAGAAAGAAAGAAAGAAAGAAAGAAGAAAGAAAGAAAGAAAGAAAGAGAAAGGACAGAGGAACAGAAAGAGAAAGAAGAAAAATAAAGAAAGAAAAAAGAAGACAGAGAAAAACATAGAGAAACAAAAAGAGAAAAAAGAAGAGAGAGAGAGAGAAACAGAGAAAAAAGAAAGAAAGAAAGAAAAGGAAGGAAGGAGATTATAATGAGAGAGAGGGAGGGTCTGAGGAAAGTCCTTCCTTAGCGCTTGGCATAGTGGTGTTGAGCTGGCTACACACACCCTGGCCACACACCAGAGGTCAAACACAACCCTGATGTGACCCTCAATGAAATCGGGTTAGCGCTTAGAAGGCAGGGAAAGAGTTAAGGAGTTTTCAGGGAAGGCATTAACCAGCGGATCCTCTAAAAATATTGAGTGCAGAGACATTTCAAGAGATTTCTTTTGCTTTTTCTTCCATCCTGGAGACCTGCCAAAATTGCAGGAAAGTGTGTGTGTGTGTCTGCGTGTGTGTCTGTGTGTGTTTAAGTCAACAGCTGTTTGAAGTAGCCTCATTTGTCATGTAGAAAGCTGCAGGGTTCCTCTTGGCTGGATTTAAGTCAACGCCAAGCTTGATGGCGCGGCTTCTGAAATGTCTCGGTTTTTTTTTTTTTGTTCTAATGCCTTTGTTCGGACAAACAGAAGCCTGGCCCCAAAAGAGATCGAAGCTGTGCTGTGTTTTGCCTGGATCCTCACCATAAGTGGGCGGGAAATTGTTGCATTTGGGGAATAAGATCAATTCATATATATATATATTTTCTGGAAGATTTCTTTCTTGGTGTTTCTTGCTGTCTTTGAGGATTTCGCTGCGCTTGTCCAAACAAACATCTCAACGGTGGAAGAGAAAGACGACAAACGCAAAGAAACAGCTTGACTTCAGAGTAAATTGTTCATTAGGCTGCCTGGTGTGTTGCTTTTATGACTACTATCTGTTGTGGCCTGCCAGCAGAGATGGCAGCAGATTCAGAGAGTGAGGAGGTTGGGGAGGAACATGGTCAGTCCTGGAGTCTGGGGAAGGCTCGGATGAGGGCTCTGCATCGGAGGCAGAGAGGGGGCCAGGACCATATGTCAGTTATCAGCTGCCTTCAGAGTCAGACGTCAGTGAGGCAGAAGAACAGCTGGAGCCTGTTCCCGATGTCCGCATGCACAGAGTTGCCAGATGAAGGGAACAGCTAAAGAACAGGGGTTGACTTCGGAGTAAAGCCACAGGTGGAATGAATGCTTCCCCCCAGAGGAAATAAAAGAGGAGAGAAAGGGGAGTGGAGTTTGCAGGAGGCCATTAGTTTGCTTAATTGGTTCGTGACTCTCTGAGACTCCTGGCCAAGTTTTGCAGATATCGGCTGGCAGCTCTCCAAGCCGGATAAGGTCTGTGACCGTAAATCCTCATTACCTTAACCCTTCTATTTTCTCCCTGTTTCTTTTCCTCTCCTTTTCTCTCTTTCTTCCATTACGGTATCTCCCCATTTATCTTCTTACTTTTGTCTCCTCATATGATCAACTAACTACTAGAACAGGATTTAATCCAGGGGAATTCTGGAGGAATTGACACCCATTCTTACTTCCCAATGAAGAAAAAAAAACTTACCTGTGACTTTTGACACAGCAAAACCGTTGGAAGGCTTGTATTTGCTGGCAAAGAGGGGGGAAAAAAAACTGGTATGAATTCAATGTTTAAGAGGTCGTTACAAAATTAAGTTTCTAGATAACACAAGAGATGGCGTAACAGAGAAGGAGGAGGAGCCAACGTCGCAACGTTACATCGTGCGGACTCGATAGTCCGAATCTGCCGATGAGACTTTTGCCCCTGGACAGTCCGGAATGACCTAAACCATCCCGAAGAGACGGTGACTGGGAAGACAAGACCTTGCTGGTCGCAGGGACATCGCAAAGTCCCTGATCGACCCAAGGGAAGTGCTTCCAACCGGCGGCAAACAGGCAGCCCCCAGGCTGACATAGTTGGAGATGGCTCCAGAAAGAGAAGTGAAAGTGTTCCATCTGGTGCGATTTTTTTTTTTCTTTTAGAAGATTGCCCTAAGAAACTTTTTTTAAAGCTAAATTAGTCCCTTAAGTAAGAACAAAGCAGCGTATTTATTCCCTATTAGACTGCCTTAGAAAGTTTTTTGCTCTTGCCTGTAACAATGTTTTGTGGATTGAAGTGATTGCAACGTTTCCTGTTTCTCCACTTGAGGCGAAGGGACTGATCTTTTTTCCTTTATTTCTTTTTACTTAACTTTTTTTGGCTTAAATTAAAACTTTTTTTTACTTTAATAAACTTCTCCTTCTACTGTTATATCATATTAAAGATACTTAAGGAAAAAGTTTTTAAAAATAGTTGAAACTGCCACTTGGAAGCCTAAGTCTGAAGCTTTTTTTCTTTTGCTGTTATAACAATGTATCCTTTGTTCACTCCTATTTGACTACAGGACTTTGCAACAGAAGGGTTTGGGACTTGTTTTTGGAGTAACAGTGTCGGCCACTTAAGCAAGACTTCAACTCTTATTCATTGGCGAGCAGAACCAAAGACGCAGCAAATCACGGCTAGAAACATGACATAACTAGATTATTTTTCCACACAAAAAATGGGATTACCTGAGTGTTTGAACTCCATTTCTTATAGACATGATGAAGAAATCTGATCTTCCTTTTCTAGTAATATCTACTAGGCCTCCTCTGTTATCTAATGCTCCAGAATGAATAGCTGCTCGACATATGCTGGATGCCTGAAAGAAAGGAAGAAACCATTGATGAAATTGTACAAGGCTGGTTGTTTTTTTTTAAAGTAAAGATAGTGAAACTGTACCCATTTTTGGACATTTTAGGTGCATTATGTTTTTAGCCAGTGTGTCAAAAGCCTGCAATGCCACTCAAGGAGAAAGCGTGGCACAACAAATAATGAAATGTAGAGGACATGAAGCTATGGATGATTTATCCAAATGATATTTCCCAATTTTTGAGATACCCACACAGATCATAGTAATGTACTGACGGTATAGCTTTGTGATGATAATTATAATTTCCATAGCTTGCAGGTTGGACTGGAAGTGCTGTAAAGGTTACAGCTCTAAATGTTTGTTTATTTGTCATTGGTGACTCACCAAAGCAAAGATTTTGACTTTGAAAACCATAACCCTGAAATATGTGTGTATGCGGGGGGGGGGGGAGGGTTGTTCTTTTTAAAAAACTTACACTTTCATATTTGGGGAATCCAAATACTTTTGCCTTACTGTTCAAGCAACCAGCTGGGCACAAATACCTAGCAAAAAAATAAAAATAAAAAAGGAATCATTAAGGAATTTTGGAATTTGCCTTCGGAACTGCCATACAGTTAATCAAGGGCAAACATTTCCCACCACGTGCTCACCAAATGTTATAGCAATAGCAATAGCAGTTAGACTTATATACCGCTTCATAGGGCTTCCAGCCCTCTCTAAGCGGTTTACAGAGTCAGCATATCGCCCCCACAGTCTGGGTCCTCATTTCACCCACCTCGGAAGGATGGAAGGCTGAGTCAATCTTGAGCCGGTGAGATTTGAACCGCCGAACTGCAGGTAGCAGTCAGCTGAAGTGGCCTGCAGTACTGCACTCTACCCACTGCGCCACCTCGGCTCTTATGGACCTCAGCATCACATTTAAAGGCCAGACTGAGAAGGATATTCCTGGTGTAGATTTTACCATAAACATTCTCAGCTGGTATTTGAATTGGATTCAGTTCATTAAACTGTGCTGTAATTTAAAACATTACGCAGAGGAAGGATGGACGATCCGTACGAGAGAGGCAAACATTTGTCAGAGGAGAATGTTGAAAGACTGATGCCAATGAAAGGATGGGTATCCCACATGTGCCTTTTTTTTCCAAAGGTAACCGGACTTCCTTTGTTTCCAAGACATTTCGCTTCTCACCAGAGGTGGGTTCCTACCAGTTCACACCTATTCGGTAGAACCGGTTCATCAATCTACCGAACCGGTTAGGAGAGGTCCCACCAGTGGACCCGGAAAGCAGGCCACACCTACAGAAGAGGTTCCAAACTTTTTTGAAACCCACCACTGGTCCTTGGATATGATTATTCTACACTATCATGCTCATATTTATAAAACTCAGTGCCTCTGTGAAAGGTAAGGATGACTACTGCGTTTGTGGTGCAATCAGAACATTGCGTGTGTTGAAGTTGTTTTAACGCAAACCAAAGGTGCCTTTTAAAAAACAAGTTGACATCCTATTCTTATGCATGCCAGTGCTGTGTGGGAGGTGATTTAAGGTGGTTCTGACAAGTGTCATCGGCATCTTCATATCTGGTCACATGGGCAGCAAGCCACTCCCACAAAGGAGGCCCCACCCACAGAGTAGGTTCGAACAAGTTTTGAAACCCACCACTGCTTCTCACCCACGAAGCTTCTTCAGTTCTGACGGAATGGTGGAGAATGGAAGGACTTATACACCTTGTAGTCACCTTCCTTCCATTCTCCGTCATTCAGTCAGAAATGAAGAAGCTTCTTCTAGGGCAGGGGTGTCAAACTCAAGGCTCGGGGGCCAGATCCTGCCTGCGGAGTGCTTAGATCTGGCCCGCGGGCCTGGAAACAGTGACCATGGTGGTTTTCCCAGCAAAATGGAGCTAGCAGAGGCTGCAGGAGGCTGTTGCAGCAGAAAACAAAGCTCAGGAGCCCATTTTCACTGTGCAGAGGGTTTGGGCCATCACAGTCCCTCCCCCCAACACATCAAGCTGGTTGTGCCCACCCTGGCCACATATCCCCCGCCTTCCCCAGGCCAAACACAACCCTGATGTGCCCCTCAATGAAATCGAGTTTGACACCCCTGTTCAATGAGAAGCAAAATGTCTTCAAAACAATGGAAGTCCAGTTGCCTTTTGGGACAACCATGACCAGGATGACTGCGAATCTCCGTAGACATAAGGATGGGTAGCTAGAATGGACAATGAATCATTTCTAAGTCCTTGGTGGAGACGGACTGAAGCTCAGTGGTTAAATGCAGCACTGCAGGCTACTGCTAGATCAGCAGTTCAGCGGTTCAAATCCCACCGGCTCAGGGTTGACTCAGCCTTCCATCCTTCCGAGGTGGGTAAAATGAGGACCCAGATTGTTGGGGGCAATATGCTGACTCTCTGTAAACCGCTTAGAGAGGGCTGAAAGCCCTATGAAGCGGTATATAGTCTACTGCTATTGCTATTGCTCCCCCTTTTCTTCAAGAGTTGGAGCTCACATGAAAAGACTCGAATGGGACTGGTTCCTACATGATTTGGGGGTTTGTAGGCCATCAGAGGGAATGATGTGTTTGAACATCGCCACAAGTCAGAAGGTACAAAGAGAAAATAAATATGGAGCACCTGTTACACGTGGTTCCTCGACACGTGTCCCTCATTTTGGTGTCACACTTGATCACTTGAGCTAGAATAATGAGAAGATACACAACTATGAGACCAACAGGATCAGCTCTTAAGTATTCTGTACAGCCTGTCATATCACCCAAGGAGAAAGCGTGGCACAACAAATAATTAATAATCGCAGAGAACATAAAGTTACGGATGATTTATCCAATGATATTCCCCAATTTTTGAGATGCTTATGTAGATGATAGTAATGAGAACATTGTACAGAGAAATTCAGATCTTGGGAGATAGGATGAGGTCTTCCTTCCTTCCGTAGAAGTTGTTGCCATCAAATCTATCCAGATGAATTTCTGGCATTCTACATCATGTGGTTTACACTAGTTATCCTAATGATTTATCCAGCCCATGTATATCCCCTCGGCAACTTTAAGATGGGTGGACTTCAACTCCCAGAATTGGCTGGGGAATTCTGGGAGTTGAAGTCCACCAGTCTTAAACATGTCAAATTTAAGACATACTTGATCTAAGGCAGAGGTGAAATTTAGCAGGTTTTGACAGGTTCTATAGAACCGGTAGCGGAAATTTAGAGTAGTTTGGAGAACCGGCAAATACCACCTCTGATTGGCCCAGAGTGGGGTGGGAATGGGGATTTTGCAGTATCCTTCCCCTGCCACCCCCAAGCCATGCCCACAGAACCAGTAGTAAAAAAAAATTGAATTTCACCACTGATCTAAGACATGCATTTAACCACAGAAATCCCCGGCCCAATTTTTTAACCAAATAATCCAAAGCTTGCTGCCTTTTCTCCTATTTAGTCAATCAGCAAGTATTCCAATAATCATCTGTAAACTCCCAAATACTGGAAAACAGAAATGCTTTCTTACTCATGTAGGTCAACTCAGTGGGTTTCTTTTCCTTGGTAGGTTTTACAGTTTTGGGCTGTATTCGATTCGGAACCTTTTGTAACTCCACTTCGTTAGCCCGATCGGCCTCAGACTTTCCGGATACTTTCTCTTTGGTTGGAGAGGGGAAAAAGAGTCTTGTGTTACTACTATTCAAGACTATTAGCAAAAAGATTGTTGGTGGCGCAGTACTGGAAGAAGGAAGAATTGCCTACTATTCAAGAACAAGTAACAAACTTAGCAGAGATGGCTAAAATATCAGCATATCTCAAGGACCATTCAGATGAGAAATACAAGCTGGAATGGAGAAGATGGACTGATTATATTCAAAATAAATATGGGACTAAGAAATTTCAGTTAGCTTATGAATGAATGAACAAGGAATGTTAAAAGTTATCTAAAGTTAGCTTTACAAAAGGGGAGTTAAAGTATAAGCGAAGGTACGATGCTAAAGTTAGTTAGTTTATTTTAGTGTATGATTGTTAAATGCTTATACACTGTATTTGCTGTGGGAGGTTGGGGGGGAGGGGATGTGGGATTGGGGGGGAGGGAGGGAAGGGGAATTGTAAAACTTATTAAAACTTTTAATTAAAAAAAGACCATTAGCAAAGAACACAGGGACTAGGAGTTGAGAATCACTCTTGATTTTTTTTTTCTTTTCTTTTAAAATATATTTTTATTTTCCATTTTCATAACATATAATCACGTGTATACTATTACATAGCCAATATCCTATTGTATTAAGTAGTAATTACATCAGTTCCTCTTGTCATCACCGCCCAGAAAGATAACAACCCATTATTAGCTCTTCTGCTCTCCATACACCTCTTTCTTCTGCCTCTCTCCTACCTCCTTTCTTCCCTCCATCATTTCCTACTCTACTTCCCCTTCCTTTCTCCTTCTCCTCTCTCTTCATTCCACTCCTCCTCTCCTCCTCATCTTCCCCCCTTACCGTCTTCTATCCTCTCTTCCTAGCTTTCTTCTCTCCTCTATTTCCCACTCTTCCTCTCTTCCTCACCACTCACTTGGTGTATTTCAGCTTCTGAGCAAACTCCATTCTATGTTGATGGTATTTATGCTAGGGAGTAGGAGTTGAGAATCACTCTTGATTTTTCATGTAAGGAGATTCAGTGACTTTGCCCCCTAATTTCATTGATAGTTGAAACCTGCTCACCCCAAATAAATAAGTGTGGAACCGAGGCATCGATGGGGGCAGGAAAGGGAGGAAGGTGTGTCAAAAAAAGAAAAGTGAAGATGGCACCATACTCATAAGGTTGCAACTGCTATCTTGAGGTTTTTAGACACTTAGGGATGCCTCAGACGAATTGGGCGGTGTGCTGTGTGGGTTTTCAGGAAGAAGGACTCTAAAAATTGCACGTAATTTGGAGATCCCAAAGGGTTTTTCAGGAGGCAACTGGACTTTCTTGTTTTTCTTTGAAGATGTTTCACTTCTCATCCAAGAAGCTTCTTCAGCTCTGACAGGATAGTAGAAGGGATGGAAGGATTTATTTGGAATGGAATTATATGGAATGGAAGTCTGCAGGGAATATAAATCCTTCCATTCCCCCACTATCCTGTCGGAGTTGGAGAAGCTTCTTGGATGAGAAGCAAAATGTCTTCAAAAGGGAAAAAAAAAACAAGAAAGTCCAGTTGCTTCCTGAAAAAGCACCTTTGGGACAACACAAACTAGAGGATGGAGAATCTCTACAGTAATTGTGGAGAATTAGCATAGTGGGCCTATCCAGTCCAGCATTTGAGCAGGAGATTTACATTAAGCTAACATGGGGAAGCTATGAAGAGATGAAATGGCTTTCTGCCACCCAAATTTGCCACCCAAATTTTTACTGGAGCAAATTGTTCCTTTCCTATCTCAACAACTTTCTTCCCTGCAAAAGAGGACCCAGACCCTATTTTCTATCCTACTTTCAGTGTGCTGTATTATTTCTTGGGAATTTCAGGAACTGAGATTGGGCTTCCTTGATTGCTGGAAGAAGCAGAAAATGCTTCTCCTGGTGTTTGCTATGAGATATACATTCCTATTATGAGATCTATATTTCTATTAATCTGCAATCAATTTAGATGCCCACATCCTAGTCTGGAAAGTTCCAGAGAAGGAGCTTCCTCTTCTGTCCCACAGAAGCCAGAGGAGATGCAAACTCTTCGACAAAAGACCAGACCATGAAGATCGGGAACACTTTTCTCCTTGGCAACCTTCTTCAGGTGGTCCATCTCTACAGCGAGGGATGTCCACAAAACCCAACCATTTGCTCAGAATGACTCAACGAGCGTTGCCTCATCACGACACAAGATGCCCCCATGCCAGGTTGCAACCCAACTCAAAGAAAGCAGAGCTTGTCTACCAGGGATGGGATACTCCATCCCATCGGTGAAGAGGCCAACTTTGAACAAAGCCAAGGTCAACATTGGCCCACTATTACATCACATACCTTTATAACAGAGGTTAGCCTTACACCCTCCTCCATAGCTAGGTGGGCATTCAGAACAGGATCTGCCATTTTTATACGGGGCTTCTCCAATCCAGTTGCCTCTGAAAAATTCACACAGAACATTCCTCGTTATCTTTCTTTCATCTTGTGTTAGGCTCACAGCATGTAAAATCATCCCTGGGGACTGTTTTAGACCTGGTGCCTGACTTGTCATGTTCTCAAGACCTCTGATCCATGGGGGAAAAATAATGTTCACACTGTGACTTTGGTTTGATAGATTACAGTTCATATGGGAACATTCTTCCCTAAATGTATAGGTCAGGGGCATTCTGATGAGAACTTCGGCAGATGAAAGCACCAACATTATGCCTCAGAATCAACTGTTGTGTCCCAACAGATTCGGAGAGTGAGGAGGTTGGGGAAGAACTGGGCCAGTCCTGGAGTCTGGAGGAGGCTCCGATGAGGGCTCCGTGTCGGAGGCAGAGAGGGGACCAGAGCTTCTGACAGTTACCAGCTGCCTTCAGTGTCAGTGAGGCAGAAGAACAGCTGGAACCTGTTCCCAATGTGCGCATGCACAGAGCTGCCAGACAAAGGGAAGAGCTAAAGAACAGGGGTCATCTTGGGAGTAAGGCCACAGGTGGACGATGAATGGCCCCTCCCAGAGGAAATAAAAGAGGAGCGAAAGGGGAGTGGAGTTTGCAGGAGGCCATTAGTTCACTTGATTGGTTCATGACTCTCCGAGACTCCTGGCCAGGTTTTGCAGATATCGGCCTGGCAGCTCTCCAAGCCGGATAAGGTCTGTGACCATAAATCCTCCCATGAAAGACTTTGCTGGATGTGAAGGAGCAGAATTCACAGTCAATTAATAAAAGGGTTTTTTTAAGGCAAGGAGCTTGCTTCCTGCTCTTGGGAAGCCTCGGTCAGAACACCAACCAGGTTCCACAAAACCATTATTCAAGGCCTCCCCGATTTCTTTCCCACAAATCCCTTTGGATGGGTAGGAAACCCATCTGAATGCTCCAAGGTCTTTCCCGGTCAACAATGTCTGAACAGTCAGCTGAAAGTGACTCCCAGGTATCTTCCGAGGGATGAATAAATAAATAACAGAGCCGAGGTGTTGCAGTGGTTAGGGTGCAGTACTGCAGGCCACTTCAGCTGACTGTTATCTGCAGTTCAGCGGTTCTAATCTCACCGGCTCAAGGTTGACTCAGCCTTCCATCCTTCCGAGGTGGGTGAAATGAGGACCCAGACTGTGGGGGCGATATGCTGACTCTGTAAACCGCTTAGAGAGGGCTGAAAGCCCTATGAAGCGGTAGATAAGTCTAACTGCTATTGCTATTGCTAGCTCTTGTGTGTGACTGGGAAGCCTTGGCAGCATCTGGGAACATTAGCTTCAGGTAGTGCTTGCCACACGCTAAACTCTCATCGTTAACGGGCAGGAGTCCCTCGACACATCATCTGTCTTTTCAAGATGGAAAGGAACTTTGTCCCAGACCAATCAGGGACCCATCTGTTGTCCAAACTTCTCAACCAGGAAAGGCAACTATTTTGATACAAACCTTCAAAATACCAGCGGTGAAACAAAACTTAAAATCAGCTGGCTAAAATTTTAAGTCCAATAGCAATCGCAATAGCAGTTAGACTTATAGACCGCTTCATAGGGCTTTCAGCCCTCTCTAAGCTGTTTACAGAGTCAGCATATTGCCCCCACAGTCTGGGTCCTCATTTCACCCACCTCGGAAGGATGGGAGGCTGAGTCAACCTTGAGCCGGTGAGATTAGAACCGCTGAACTGCAGATAACAGTCAGCTGAAGTGGCCTGCAGTACTGCACCCTAACCACTGCGCCACCTCGGCTCATAGAAGTTCACCAGAGGTTTATAGGGTCACACCCAAGAGTGCATCTAGACAATCAAAGATGCTGTTTTGGATCAACCAGATGCCCACAAGGAGTCAAAAAATAGGAGTCAACCTTGAGCCGGTGAGATTTGAACTGCCGAACTGCAGATAGCAGTCAGCTGAAGTGGCCTGCAGTACTGCACCCTAACCACTGCGCCACCTCGGCTCTAGAACCTAGAGAGAACCTAGAGCTGTGTTGTCGTGTTCGAATTTATCCAACTAGTTCTGATGTTCTAACATTTTGGGCACATCCCATGATCTAAACTTTAATCTGGCCAGGTTCTCCCCAACCTCCTGACTGTCCGAATCTGCTGCCAGCTCTGCTGGCTGCTGGCAGGCCACAACAGCACGTGTAAATGTGTAGTAAGTATGTTTGTGGGTAGATATATACTTCTTTTGAGAGCAGGCAACAGAATTCCACTTGCAATGTGTGCCAGTGTGCTCCCAGTTAAAAAAAAGTGACAATAAAGGTGATCTTATCTACCTCATTATTTGGCTCTAAACACAAATAACACAAAGCCACAGAGATTGTTCTTCTGCCCACCCCGCCTCCCTGTCGCCTTACTTGGAGGAATAGTTGCAGACCAGGTACACCGCATTCTCCCACACTTCTCCACCACAACGGTCCATCCTCTTGCAGACGTAATGGCACAGCCCGATTTTGTTGGTGGTGCCCAGACCACCTGGAAAGAAACACGAGAAGCAAATTGGTGGAAAGAAATCACCCGGGTTCGATTCGTCTTGCGCTTCAGCCTATTTTCATAGCTCTGCCCACCTGGGTGGCAAGCTGGTGGGAGGGCAAGCCATCAGGTTCTAAGGCTCCATTCCAGCCGCTGCTGTTGGCCTTACCTGTGTGTAATGTGTGCACATGGGTCCTGAACATCGGTCGGGACACCAAGGGTTGCATTCCTGGGGATATGGGTAGGTGTAATATTTTACTTCGTCGTACCAAGACTGGGACGTGAAAACTTGGGGAACGATACCTAAGGAACAAAATGGGAAGAGTGTTCTTGTGTAACAAAGAGACCATTGTTGGGGGCACGCTGGCGGCCTGCAGAGCTGGCAGCAGAGTCGGACAATGGGGAGGTTGGGGAGGAACATGGGCCAGTCCTGGAGTGTGTGGGGAAGGCTCCGACGAGGGCTCTGCATCAGGACCATCTGGTAGTTACGTGCTACCTCCGGAGCCTCCGGAATCTGACATCAGCGAGCAGAAGAACAGTATGAGCCTGTTCCCTGTGTGTGCATGCGCGAGCGGCCAGAAGGCAACAGTTAAGAAAAAAGGGGGTGGCTCAGGAGTAAGGCCTGGAGATAATTGGCTCTCCCATAAAACATAAAAGAGGAGTTTAGAGTTTATTTAGAGTTTTATTCATTTGTATGCCGCCCTTTTCCCTAAGGGACTCAGGGCGGCTCACAACTCAAACAAGGGAAGAGGGATACAGACAGTTTGACAACAACACAAACAATACATAATTAAAAGCGAGCGGACGTGAGCCTTTGCAGGAGGCAATTATTTCATCTATTCAGTTCAAGCTCTGAGAAGTCTTGTTTGACTCTGTGCTACATTTGGCCTTGCAAAACTAATCGGCAATGAGGTCTCTGGCAGCGTTTCAAGGGAGATAAAGGTGGGTGTTTATCAACATTCCCCTGAAAGACTGCTGGCAACTCGAGCAGACATCTGTCAGACTCTTCACAGACTGTGAATCATTGTGGGCTGTTGAATAGCAGTTAGACTTATCTACCGCTTCATAGGGCTTTCAGCCCTCTCTAAGCGGTTACAGAGTCAGCATATCGCCCCAACAACAGTCTGGGTCCTCATTTTACTCACCTCGGAAGGATGGAAGGCTGAGTCAACCTTGAGCTGGTGAGATTAGAACCGCTGAACTGCAGATAACCAGTCAGCTGAAGTGGCCTGCAGTACTGCACCCTAACCACTGCGCCACCTCGGCTCTTGACCATAACTCACAGCCGTTTAAATAGAAGAGGGTTTTTGGCACTAAGCGTGTGATTTATGCTTCCTTGGGAAGCCTCGATCAGAACAACCATCAACCAGCTCTTTGCCCAGGGTGCCTAGCCAGCTACAAACACATATGTTTCCGTATACATTTGTGTATGTGTGAGTGTGCATACCCAGATGCACTGTTTGTGTTTCAAGGTCAAGGTGAATGTCGAAGTCATAAAAATGGACTGAAAACAGGGCTTGAAACCAAGCCAAACATTTGACTAAGACCTGTTGCCGGCCAATTCTTCCCATTAGGAACTATAACACATGACACAAAGAACGCATAAATTCTTATGATTACAGCGGTAGGCTGCAATGTTCAACCAGGATTCTGTCAAACACATTCCACTGGTCAAACAGACACATACCATCTCAAGGTTTGAGTCTGCATTCTTACCTTCCCCAGTGAACAGCCAAGTTCTGGCCGATGGATGGGAGAAGACTGACCGGCCCATGGTCCCAGATGCATTGGTGAGCCCAAGATTCAGCAGATCTCTCCAGCTCTTCATCCCATTTCTAAAGAAGACAACAGGAGGAAAAACACTAGTAGGTCAACATAGAAGAGGAGAATTCTTTGTTGGCCAAGTGGGATTGGACACACAAGAGAATTTGTCCTTGGCTCAGATGCTCTCAAGAATCATAAGGTACAACACTTTAGTGATAGTCACAGGGTACAAATAAGCAATCAGGAAACAATCAATATCAATATAAATCATAAGGATACAAGCAACAAACTCCTGCAGTCATAAGTGTGAGGAAATGGGGGATAAGAATGATGAGAAGACTAATAGTAATAGTAATGCAGCCTTAGTGAATAGTTTGACAGTGTTGAGGGAATTATTTGTTTAGCAGAGGGATGGCATTCAGGAAGAAAACTGTTCTTGTGTCTAGTTGTCTTGGCAGTGCCCCTATAATCGTTTTGAGGGTAGGAGTTGAAACAATTTATGTCCCAGATGCGAGGGGTTTGTAAATATTTTCACGGCCTCTTTTTGACTCGTGCAGTGTAAATGGACCTCAATGGAAGGCAGGTTGGTAATAATTGGTTTTTTCTGCAGTTCTAATTATCCTTTGAAGTCTGTGTCTTGTTGGGTTGCAGAACCATTCCAGAGAGTTATAGAGGTGCAGATGACAGACGCAATCATTCCTCTGTAGAAATGTATCAGCAGCTCTAGCATATCTAAAGCCAACATCTCAGGTGTGTGGACTTCAACTCCCCGTTCTCCAGCCAGCCGATGCAGGCTGAGGGATTTGGGGAGTTGAAGTTTCCACACCTTAAGAGTTCCCTGGAGAATTCTGGGAGTTGAAGTCTCCACCTTTTAAAGTTGCCAAGGTTGAGAAACATTGCTCCAACATGTACATAAAATTTAGTAATGAAACGTGCAACTCTGTGTTTAGCGGGGTGTTAAATTTAAAACAGGCCTTGTTGGATTAAAGTTGTTAACTTTGATTTTTGGGGGGGGGTTTTGGCAGGCTTTGAACTGAACATGGCTTTTCTTATCCAGAGCATGACATCGAAAGATGTTCTCGCACATTCTTTAAATTAGCTGAAATTCAGACGGGAAATATGGGGGCTATAACTAACTAATTTGTCTGCAAAGAGCAGCCCTTGGGCTTACAGCCTTCAAAGGAATGGAGAATCTCTCCCCACACACACACACAAACACACACAACACTTTGAAACAGAAAAGACTTAGAAGTTTCTGCATTCTGAAGCTGTAAGGCTGGGATTTCTAAGTTCTGCTATGATAGATATGAACGCACTTATTTTATTTATCCGTTTGTGGATTAGGCTCATATGCTGCTCCAAGTGCTGACAACTTTTATGAAGTGGGAGATTGTGAACCAGCCACAGGAGATCCCACGTACAGCTGGTTTTTCAGCTAAATCCTTTAGGGGTTCTTTTTATGTTCTGTAGGATCACCAGCAGAAGGAAAAGAAAACCGCACCCATGAGGTCAGGATACGAGCACAGCCAAACACTAACCCGACTAGCTCGGCGGGTCAAGTAAATAGACACTAACCTGAAGAGTTTTTGGTTGTAGAGCAGAGCTGGAAGAGTCACAAGTGCCAAGAAAAACACATTTATTTGGCCTTCACACTTAGAGCCGAGGTGGCGCAGTGGTTAAATGCAGCACTGCAGGCTACTTCAGCTGACTGCAGTTCTGCAGTTCGGCTGTTCAAATCTCACTGGCTCAGGGTTGACTCAGCCTTCCATCCTTCTGAGATGGGTAAAATGAGGACTCGGATTGTTGTTGGGGGCAATATGCTGACTCTGTAAACTGCTTAGAGATGGCTGAAAGCCCTATGAAGTGGTATGTAAGTCTAACTGCTATTGCTATTTATTAAAGGGATCATCATAAAAGGGATTCCTAGAGGAGAAACTGAAGTCTACGGGGACCTGGGCCCTGGAAGGCTATCTCTAGAGTGGACTGGAGTGGCAACCTTGTAGGACTTTGAATGAATTTAGGCGACTATTCTCACCCTTGGCAACTTGAAGATGCATGGAGCAGAATTCCTCATCCAGCATACATGGACTTCAACTCCCAGAATTCCCCAGCTAGCCTGCTGAATGGAAATTCTGGAAATTGAAGTCCAAGTATGCTGCATAAGGAATTCTGGGACTTAGAGTCTACATATGCCTAGGTGAAGAATTCTGGGAGTTGAAGTCCATGCAACTTCAAGTTACCAAGGTTGAAAATACTGACCTAAGTTCATTTAAGGTCCTATATCCCAAAGATCGAATATCAACTTCACTTCTTTGGTTCAATCCTCAGATAGCTCCAAAGTTCCTTGTGTAAGACTTTGAATTACTAGAATAATTGGATCCAATAGTTTGACTCATAGAGCAAGCCATATATCAATGCAGGCGGGTATAATCAATCTTAGCTCTGTGGGATCCCTCCTTTATATTTAGAATGGATCTGGTATCTTGTACAGGCGGAGAAAACATTCTGTTCTTTCCTTATAGACATACACACCCGCAGTGTTTGGTTGCAATCTCACATTTAATGGACATTTCGCTTTGCATGAAATCATCTTTAATCATATTTATTGGCGCCTGGAGAAGTGGGGCCTACGTCAGAAGAATGTTCTGTCAAAATGCCTTCGCATGGTCACATAAACATGTGAAAATCTTTGTTTTTCTTAAGTAAAAAAAAGTCGCCAGGAACAACACACACACACACAAATTTCTGAGAAAAGGTTCCTGCATTCTGCTCTTGCTGACAAACCTAGAATGATAAATAGCAAACGACTGGGAATATTTTGAAGCTAGAAGTTATTTATTCTCTCTCTCTCTCTCTCCTCTCTCTCCATCTCTCTCTCTCTCTCTCTCTCTCTCTCTCTCTCTCTCCTCTCTCTCCTCTTGCTTTCATCTCTCTCTACCCCTCTCTTCTCTCTCCCCTCTCTCTCCTCTATGTCCATTCTCCCTCTCTCCTCTCCATTCTTTCTCTTCTCTTGCTTTCATCTGTCTCCTCTTTCCCTCTCTTCTTTCTCCCCTCTCTCTTCTTTATCTCCATTCTCTCTCTCTCTCTCTCTCTCTCTCTCTTCCAGTCTCTAGATTTTTAAGTTGCTATTTGTAAAGGAAGGAGCTCTTTTTATAGTAAAATGTTCTCCGTACGCTTGCCATTTTTCCATTCCCAATTCTCACAAGAGAAGCATGAGAAAGAGGGCTCAACATCATCCCACCGAGTTGGTCCCCTGGTTAACTGAGCGAGGGACAAAGAAACGAAAACTATAAACGTATACTGCAGAAGCCAGGTTTCTCAACTTCAGCAACTTTTAAGATGGGTAGTCTTCAACTCCCAGAATGCAATGAGGAGCAAAATGTAGCTATTAGGGTTCCTGGGAGCCATATTGAGCATTCATGCGTAGAAAGGGCTGTTTTCGGACTGACCCGGCCAACAGATGGTTCCTTTCTCACTGAAACGACTCAAGAAACCACAGTCTGAGTTGGCTTTAAGAAAGGCTTAGAGGGAAGATTTCTTGCTCTGGAATTTGGGATGAGTAAGTGTCCTCAAAGGAGAGGAGAACAAGGCTAGAGGGCTACGTGGACAGATGGAATGGCATGGCATGATTCACAAGCATCTTTTCTTGAGAATTCTCTTCTTCTCACAGATGGAAGGGCCCAGAATGCTGAATTGGGGTGGGAGTGCCAAAAGAGTTACTCAGAGAAAGTTTCTAATCATGTAGAATTGCATTTATCTGTATGCCTGTCTATCTATCATGTCTGTCTGCCATCCATCCATCCATCCATCCATCCATCTACAGTATCTATCATCTATCAGAGAGATGATTGATCTATCTATCATCTATCATCTATCATCTATCATCTATCATCTATCATCTATCATCTATCATCTATCATCTATCATCTCTCTCTCTATCAATCTATCAATCTCTCCATCTCTCTATCTATCTATCTATCTATCTATCTATCTATCTATCTATCTATCTATCTATCTATCATCTATCATTTTACCAAAATGCTGCACAGAATCCGTATATCCCTGATTGGCTATATGGATTTATGCACAGTCAGCCTTTTGAACTCACCATGTATTCCATGTTGGATGCTGAAGGGTAGACTTCCCCTCTCAATTTATTGTGAAGCATCAGGATTTCATCTTGGTCAGTTTGGGAAATTGATCTCTTGGCCCTTGAGTGCGGTTGCCCATCTTGGTATTGACTAAGGATGTTTTCCAAGTGGGTGGCATTGGGCAAGAAGAAACAGTGGATGCCATGAGTCAGGAAGAGGAGGAGGGATGGTATGATGAGCCAAGGCATGATAGGATTCTTAGCCATTTTCTGCGTGGTGGAAATAAGAGGCGTGCAAACAATCCTCTTCCAAGGGAACACTTCTGCAGTATTCTATAGACCTACAAATACAAAATGGGGGGGGAAATGTGATTATTTTGAGTCCCACAATGAGTTTTTCAACCTATGAAGGTGTTCCTTCAAGTTGTTTCCTTTTCTCTACTCATTCAAACAAAAGGCTTAGAACTGGGGGTCTAATTTAAAGACTTGTGGACTTCAACTCCCAGAATTCCTCAGCTAGCTATGACTTACTGAGAAAGAGGTCTTGGGAATAATTCCATCCTCTTTTAATGGAAGCAGAATTAGTCACTTGGAGTGTGGGTGTAGAGGAATATTTTCTACATCAAGACAATGATCAGTCAAGAAAGATGCAGGAGAACGCCAGGAGAATGTGGCCTGGAAGACCAGACGCTCATATCTCAGTGGCCACTTTCCAATTAACATCACAGACTAACTCCCACCTAGCACTTATGTGCAGTTCATGGAGCATTCTTGGGAAGAGGGGGAAAATAGATTGTATTTTCCATCAAGTTGAGTGAGGTGAGTAGAAAACAGCTGTGAAACACTTTGCAACAGGGTGTTAGTCTCTGTCTTGTGTTCCAAGCTCGGAGAAAGGTCTACCAAGGATGATAGAAACCAACAGAGAAGGTCAACCAAGGAATGATCTTGTGGAAGGGACTTCCTTTAGAGCCATGAATCTCAACCTTGGCAACTTTAAAATGTGTGGACCTCAAGTCCCATAATTCTCCAGCCCATCATGCTTTTACAGCAGGGGCGTCCAACCTTGGCCACTTTAAGACTTGTGGACTTCAAGATGGCAGAATTCCCCAGCCAACCATGACCAAGGTTAGAGACCCCTGCTGTAGAGAAAGATGGCATTTCCCATCCCCTGTTCATAAGAAAACTTCACTTAAAGTTTGGCTAAATAAATCATGTTGTGATAGACACCCCAAATGTTGTTGACTCTTCTTCTTTCCTGGTCTTCCGAGCAGAGAATTCAACGTACTTCTACTGTGCAGCTATGAAATGGTGTTTCCCACCCACCCACCCACCCTTTCTGCTGGCTGAGAATATTTTGAATATGAAGATAGTTTTGTTTAAATGTGAGCCTTTCCCAGCTGGCTGGCTAGGATCAAGGCTGGCATTTTTTTTTGTACATTCAAAGCAACATTAGCAAGAAACATTTCGTCCTAAGCAGCGTATTTAAAACAGCAGGAGTTTTTAAAAAGAAAAAAAAAAGAAAGTGGAATATTCCTCCCCCCACCACCACCACCTCAAGCCCCACTGAGTCAACCTCCTTAAACTGGTTCCCTCCCAGGGGCCTCCTGGCTTCTACACACGCTGTGTGGCGACTTTCAGCATGATTCCCCCTGATTGTCTCCCAAAATACACAAAGCACAGATAAATCTAGGCTGCTGACATTTGATCTTCCCCCAAACTATCCAGCCTGGTTTCTCAAATGATGAATCCTGGGGGCAACTGCGGCCTTAACCTCATCTTTAAAAAGAAAATAGTTTCTATTTCCACACCCCCCACTCTCCTCTCTTTCTCTTTTTTGTTCTTGTAAACTCTCCTCCTCTTGATCTCTTCAACCTTTTCCCACCCACTCAGCTCCCGCCCAGCAAGAGGCAAATTTGCTGAGGCTAACCTCAAGCCGCTGGTAGACAGGCTGACCCACTTTTGGGGAACAACCTGACTTTCAGAGTAGGGGGCTCATAAATAGACGCTCTTCTGCCAGGTACCCACAAGGCTGCCTTGTGGCCTAATCTGCTCAAGGTCTCCTGCTTTAGAGCATTTGCACACACATATATAATATAGGTCTACACACACACACAAACTATATATATATATTATATATAATATATATATATATATTATATATATATATATATATATATTATATATATCTGATATATATATATAATATTGCATTTGTGCTGAGAATAAATAAAGGGAGACTAGTATAGATCTATTTTCACGCTATTTAGCTCTCATCAGCTAGCCATACCCTTACTGGGATTCGAACCTGGGCTGTATTACATATTAGGCAGATGTGTTAACCACTAAGCCACAAAGTTCTCCTCCTTTATCAGCTGAGCCAGGGAAAGAGGTATGTATTTAGTGTCATATATATATATATATATATATATATATATATGTATGTATGTATGTATGTATGTATGTATGTATGTATGTATGTATGTAGGTCTCTAGTTGTTCGGGTTTTCTC
>NC_045554.1:46408017-46458017 GCF_009769535.1 Thamnophis elegans | reverse complement strand
GAAACAGTTGAAACTCTTTGGAGAAGAAAACCTTTGGGAAATTGGAAGGCAAATTTTAATTCTTTTCCCTTCCCAGAAGGCAAGATCAGCTCCTCTTTGGCATCAAACTCGGTTAAACCTCTCAGGAGAAGGAAATGTCTCTGATTGAGTTGAAATGTGCTTCCTTCCACCTGGGGATGCCAGGTGGACCAATTTCAAGGAACCTTGAAATGGAAACCATTCCGTGTCAAAGCAGGAACACTCCAGGAGACAATGCGCTCTCCAAGAGTGAGCACTCCGTGAGTAGCCGTTTCCCAAGTGCATAATTTACACAATGCACCAAATGCCGTGTTGAGCAAGGGAGCCATTTGGGCTCCTCAACTAATAAAAATCAGTGGAAGAGGAGTTGTAAACACTAGGGTCAGCCAGGACGACTGCAAGCTTCCTTCTCATCCAGGACCTGTCACTGAAGTGGTCAAAACCAGATGTTTTGGCCACAAGATGATTTAAATGAAAGGGTGGGATTCCTTGCCAAGCAAAGGGTGCTTCGTCAGCCAGGCCCACATTCCTTGGCATTGCCAAGAGTCCAAAGGATCAGGGGATCAAGCTGAGGTCACTCTGTGGACTTTTTCATTGTTAGAAGTACGGGATTCGTTTTGCCTTCGATCCAGGCAAATTCCTCCCCTGTTGACTGTAACTCCACTCCTTTCTTATGATATGCTCCATCCCCTAGATCAGTGTTTCTCAACCTTGGCAACTTGAAGATGTGTGGACTTCAACTCCCAGAATTCTCCACCCACCAAAGTCGAAGTTGAAGAACCTTGAAAACATGAAGATGTGTGGACTTCAACTCCCAGAATTCTCCACCCACCAAAGTCGAAGTTGAAGAACCTTGAAAACCTGAAGATGTGTGGACTTCAACTCCCAGAATTCTCCAACCACCAAAGTCGAAGTTGAAGAACCTTGAAAACCTGAAGATGTGTGGACTTCAACTCCCAGAATTCTCCAACCACCAAAGTCGAAGTTGAAGAACCTTGAAAACCTGAAGATGTGTGGACTTCAACTCCCAGAATTCTCCACCCACCAAAGTCGAAGTTGAAGAACCTTGAAAACCTGAAGATGTGTGGACTTCAACTCCCAGAATTCTCCAACCACCAAAGTCGAAGTTGAAGAACCTTGAAAACCTGAAGATGTGTGGACTTCAACTCCCAGAACTTTCCAGCCATCCAGAGTTGAATCTCACACATCTACAGGTTGCTGAAATTGGGATACGCTGCACTACGTCTTAACCTGAAGACTGGTCAACACTTATATTCATCCTCGTGTCCAGTTGCTGAATTGGTAATGAGGGATGGAATAGTTTTATAAACCACAGCACCTCCAAAGAGGAAGGCGACTGCCGTAGGGTTTGAAGAACTCAAAAGGTCTCATCTAGCAAAATTGCTCCTGGACCACAGTTAGACTTGCGTTAGGAAATTCTATGGTTAGACAGTTCTCTCTGTCAAGAAAGACTTTTGATTTATTGAAGCTAAATCTCCTGCCCCTGAACTTCATGAGTGGGGCTTTGAGAAGTACGCAGACACATCTGCCTGCCAGGTTATTTCAACCTGGCATGGAAGGAACCACTTGCTCTCTCTCGGCAGCTCAAGATAACACCACTAACTAGCTTCAAGCTGGGATTTGGAGCACCGCCTTGCATCTCATGATAAAAGAGAGCAGGCACTGAGTGCTCTTGGCTCTCAGATTTTCAGGAATGTCTGTTGTAGAGAAGCTGGAGATTCCAGAGATGCTCTTAAGCTTCTGGGTCGCCGAGCCCCAGCTGGGTTTCTGTTTTGCCAAATACGTAGCACAGTTCAGGGGTCATACAGTCAATGTGTCCCTATTTGCTGCATCATGTCAAATGCCCTGAATCACAGACAGGGTTGGCTCTAGCATTACAGGCATAGTGAGAAGGACGGTCTCAAAATCCAGTCATCGGGAGAATGACGTCCCCAGCTTGGTTGCGCTTCTTTCTTTCTTGCCAAGACAGTTCATGACTGTCCAGAAAATTCAGGAGATTTGACTGTACCAAATCAGGCTATTGACCCGTCAATCTCAACTCAATCTACTCCAGTCTGTTGGCAGCCCTTCGGGTGCACGAGACTGTCGGTTTTATCCCCTTAGGTGTCATTCCACTCCCGTGTGGGACAATTTTGGTCGCCGGACCCGCTTCAAGGTGCTAGTCATTACTTTTAAAGCCCTACATGGTATTGGACCTGGCTACCTGAGAGACCGCCTCCTGCCATTCACCTCCCAACGACCAATAAGATCGCACAAGTTGGGCCTCCTCTGGGTGCTGTCGACCGGACAATGCCGGCTGGTGGCTCCCTGAGGGAGGGCCTTCTCTGTAGCTGCACCAGCCTTGTGGAACGAGCTACCCGCAGAGATCCGGACCCTCACCACTCTCCCAGCCTTCCGTAAAGTGACCAAGATCTGGCTGTTCTGGCAGGCCTGGGGCTGTTGATTAATATCCAGCCCCACTTGATTGAATGGATGATATCTTACTTTTAAATAATTGTTTTTTTAATATATATTTTTATGTTTTTACTTTTGTTGTGAGCTGCCCAGAGTCCCTAGGGAGTGGGCGGCATACAAATCTTATTAAAGTTGCAAAGTTGCAAATTTAGATGGTTCAGTGTGCCCAAATCTGAGTCCCACACAAGGCCAATATTGGTGAATGGAATCGTTGGGACCCTGGCATGACAAAACCGCGCTCCACTAAAGTGCGCCCGATTAAACCGCATCGCTGATGTCATCAGCAGCGCGACAACAGCGACCGCGGAGATAAAAGGGCGCTTTAAAAAGCGCTTTGAAAGCAAGCCAATTCAAGTTAAGGTAAGGGTTAGGGTTAGGGTTAGGTTAAGGGTTAGGTTTAGGGTTAGGTTAAGGGTTAGGGTTAGGTTTAGGGTTAGGTTTAGGGTTAGGTTTAGGGTTAGCGTTAGGTTAAGGGTTAAGTTTAGGTTTAGGGTTAGGTTAAGGGTTAGGTTTAGGGTTAGGGTTAGGTTTAGGGTTAGGTTTAGGGGGGTTAGGTTTAGGGGTTAATTTTAGCTTTAGCGTTCACAGCGTGCTTTTTTCGTCGCGCTGTGATGACGTCAGCTACGCGGTTTCGTCGAGCGCGCTTTAGTCGAACGCGGTTTTGTGGTGGAACCGTTGGGACTTCTGCCAAAATCCCTGTTTTGTTTTGGTGAGGGCCCTTGCTGATCATTCTGCCACCCTTCCAGATTTTTTTCCCATTTTCTTCTGAAAGGAAGAACGTTCAGAAATGAAGAGAAGGTCCTTTCTTTCCTCCATGTGGATTAGACCCAGAAAAAAAAGATGTCAAATGGACAGCGACCCTAACCCAAAACAAGGTGAGAATCTCATGTTCAACAGTACTATGGCCAGAAAGATCTCTTGATATCGCACAGATTGTTTTGCAGATTTAAAGATCTCTTAGGGGGGAAACAAATACTCCAACAAAAGTTTGTTTGATTTGGAATTCAGAAAGATGGACTGTAAGTTCCTTCTGAGGGAACATGCTGCCATTGAGTCCAGCTGTATTTGCTTTAAGGAGAGATATTCGCCTCCTTACAAACCCACCCAGCTCATGCTACAGATGCTCCCTTAACATCTGGGATTGATCAGCAATCCATAAGTCCACAGGAAAAAAAAACGCCCCCCCGAAGGCAGACATGGAGCTGAAGTGGAAAACTAATCAAGGAGGTCAGGACAAAGGGGAAATCCTTGAGTTGGCCAATCAGCGCTGAAGCTCTTTTCCATTCGGAAATCAAAGGAAATCTTGCTTGGAAATGTCGTGGTTTGGCGTTCTCTATTTCTCCCGCTCCTCCCCCATGGCAATAAGTAGGTAACAACATTTTTGGGGGGGAGGTTGGGTTGGATGGGAGGGGTAACAAAATATTTCAGAGAGATTTATTAGCAGACATGATCGTCATTCTTGGTTAGGACAGGCAGAGGAGACAGAACATGCTAAGAAACATAAGATGGGCTCCTTACTTACTTGTGGCTCACCAGCAGAGGAAGAGAAAGTGCTCGAGGGCATGGCCTGAAGTTGGCCTTCCAAAGAATTCCTACTGAGTTGGCAATTGTTTCTGAAGATTTGCCCACAGTAGAAGGCAGTGAATTTGGATGGGCAAGAACCTGCGTTTCATTTGCAAGACTTTCTTCTCATCCTAATCTTATCTAAGCAGGTCAACCCATTATCATTAAAGCAATGTGCATTTTGGGTCTACGCTGCCCTTAAAATGTTGTGCATGTGACAGAGACAGAGGAATATTAATTTGGGGGATTCTAAACTTCTATGTAAAGAGAGAGTTAGTCTCTACCAGCTGACAAAGATGAAACACTAGCCCTGATTTGTCTTCAGTGGCTTTACAACATTGACCCTTTTTTCTAACATTGGGCTAAATTGCTGGATAAATCGCTCTCAGGTTTTGAAAAAGTAAACAGCATACATCCAAAATATACATTCTTTTAATGACTGACTGATTGAACCGCTTAGAGAATCAGGGAGAGAAGAAGATTTCACAAAGGAAATCAGGTCCTTGTCCATACAAACTCACGGAGCAATCTACTTGGGGTTGGTAGCTTCAGTTTTCCATGAAAATATTTACATTCTTGGGCAATCTTCAAATTTTCCTTCTTCAAATAACCATAAAATACTTATCAAGGATAATATTTGTGGCTCACGGATGATGTTACCTACCATATTTTGGGTAATGAAACATCTGCAAGAAAACCACCAAGCTCAGAGAGCACCAAGGACCCCGTCACAAGTACTTCAACCACTATTTGATGTAAATTGCAATTACTGAGCATATTTGAATCCCATTGAATGGAATAGGCTTTCTATAATAAGTACCTTAGTCTAGGATTAGGCCAACGCAATGAAGTGACAACGCAAGCAATGTTTTCCCTAGTTAAAGGAGGAGATGGGAGAAATTAAAATGATCATGAAGTGGCATTTCTATATTATGCTCTACAGCCCACTGGGTAAAAATGGATCCATTCAAAGCAGGCAAAGATCTGATCCTTGTTCTGTTATAACTTGATACTTGGGAATAAAACCACCACACTCTTTCCACTGGCTCAAGGTAGGTCCACAAAAGATACTTCACCCTATTTTCTGGGTGTGTGCCCTGCTAATCTGAAAGCAAGCAAACACATTCGGCTTGGCACCCGCCGAGCCAAATGAAAGAAACTTGAAGCAAAGCTGAAAGGGACTGAAAGTTCACTTGGCCTCATTAAGGAAGCTGCAGTTCAGCTCTTAGAGCTGCCCCAGGGATAGGAAAGTCGTGCATCCTCCTTTAAGGCTTGCACACTCCTGAATCTTTGGTACGATTCCAAAATGTGGAATTTGGTAAGGTGGTTTCTAACCCCAAACTTTACCTTGTCTGCTTTCTCTCCTGCGAGAAAGAAAAAAAGAGAGGGAGGGAGGAAGGAAGGAAAAGAAATAAGGATATGAGGGAGGGAAGGAAAATAAGTAAGTAAGGAAATAAGGAAAAGAGAGAGAGGGAGAGAGAGAATGAGGGAAGGAGAAGGAAGGAAGGAAAAGAAAGAAGGATATGAGGGAGGGAAGGAAAATAAGTAAGGAAATAAGGAAAAGGAAAAGAGAGAGAGGGAGAGAGAGAATGAGGGAGAGAGAAGGAAGGAAGAAAAAGAAGGATATGAGGGAGGGAGGGAAGGAAAATAAGTAAATAAATAAGGAAAAGTAAAGGAGTGAAGGAAAGAATGAAAAGGAAAAAAGAAAGAAAGGAGGGAGTAAAGGAAGGAAGGAAAAGAAAGAAGGATATGAGGGAGGGAAGGAAAATCAGTAAGGAAATAAGGAAAAGGAAAAGAGAGAAAGGGAGAGAGAGAATGAGGGAGAGAGAAGGAAGGAAGAAAAAGAAGGATATGAGGGAGGGAGGGAAGGAAAATAAGTAAATAAATAAGGAAAAGTAAAGGAGTGAAGGAAAGAACGAAAGAAAAAAGAAAGGAGGGAGTAAAGGAAGGAAGAAAAAGAAAGAAGGATATGAGGGAGGGAGGGAAGGAAAAGAAGTAAGGAAATAAGGAAAAGTAAGGGAGTGAAGGAAAGAATGAAAGAAAAAAAGAGAGGGAGTAAAGGAAGGAAGGGAGGAAAAGAAAGAAGGATATGAGGAGGGAGGGAAGGAAAAGAAGTAGGTAAGTAAAAAAGGAAAGGAGGGAGAGAGAGAGAGAGAGAAAATGGGGAGGGAAGAAGTGAAGGAAGGAATGAAAAGAAAGGAGGCTATGAGGAGAGAGGGAGGGAAGGAAAAGAAGTAGATAAGGAAATAAGGAAAAAGGAAAGGAGGGAGGGAGAGGAAAAGAGAAAGAAAGAAAGAAAGAAAGAAAGAAAGAAAGAAAGAAAGAAAGAAAGAAAGAAAGAAAGAAAGAAAGAAAGAAAGAAAGAAAGAAAGAAAGAAAGAAAGAAAGAGAATCTAACAGCATTCTCCCAAGGCTCATCTTTCGCATGGTTTATACGATAGGAAAAAGCAAATCTTGCTGGAGATCCACTCAACCACAGCCGGCCAGAGGAATCAAACGGGGCGCTCACCTCTGCCAAGAAAGGGGATCGGATCCTCGGGATTCCGCTCGAAAGAAATGCGCGTCCGTCTCTCTGCTCAGCCGGGGAGAAGAAGGGGGCGACGGGCGACAAACTCCCGGCCGAAGACTGCAGGAGTTCGCCGACTCTTCCGCCTTTATATAACCCTCTTTCTGCTTCTTCCCACCCCCCTTTTTTTTCATCAGATTTCCCCCGAGGCGAGCCAAAGGGGTCGAGGATGCCGAGATGGCCTCGAGAGAAGTTTCTTTAACCCTTGCGCTCCCCTTCCCTCCCAAGTCTGCCAGGATGGAGAGAGAGAGAGAGAGAGAGACAGACAGACAGACAGACAGACAGACAGACAAGGGGAGACACCAAGCAGGAGATGAGACAAATCCAATCTTTATTTCTTAATTTGTTTACTTCTGCCACCATCAGCTTTTCTTTCCCCTCCCCTCCCCGCAAAAAAAGTTGCAAGCCAAGACAGCAAATGTCTTGAAATTGACAAGCCTGGCAGGTAATTGACAGGGTGCTGTTGGGCGAGTAGGAAGAAAGAAAAGAGATGGGAGGTGGGGAGGGGGAGATTTTCTGGAGGGTGGGGCTGTCCTGCATTCATGGATTTCTTCAGTGTCTTCCATGGATTTTCTAGACCAGTGGTCTCCAACCTTGGCAACTTTAAGACTTGTGGACTTCAACTCCCAGAGTTCCTCAGCCAGCTGGCGAGTTGAAGTCCACAAGTCTTAAAGTTGCCAAGGTTGGAGACCACTGTTCTAGACAGTTCCAGGGCATCAGCCCTTGGAGGTAGACCAGGCCTGAACGCCAAATTCATGAATATTGTTTTTATGATGGAGGTATATCTGAGATGCTTTCTCACATTGCATTCCTGCTTTAGTCTAAGATTTCTCTTAGCCAGCCGTTGTCTAAGTTGTGGCTATTCCTCCTGTCCCTCGGGGTTATTTTCAGTCTACTACACACTAAGTTTCTCTGTGTGTGTGTGTGTCCCCCAACACACAAATCCAGATTTAAAGATGGGAGAGAAAAACTTTCTTCCACCCAAGGCTGCAGTCCTTTTTTCTTCTATCTGTGAGGTGCACTCTGGAGAAGAATAGTGGAGAAAAATGGAAAGAGCTCTATTCAACTGAAGTCCATTAAATGGTCCAGAGAGGCAGCTGAAGGACGTGATGGGAAGTTCTTCAATCACCTGGAAGAGGCAATGATGAAACAATTCCCATATTTGTTTTCCTGATTTGGGAAGGTGACTCTGGATTGCCTTCTAAGAGTTGTGGTGCAAGGCTCAGAAGCGGTAGGAGTAAGGCCGGCTCATCTGCTTCCTCCTCTGACTTGGATGAGAACTCTCTCCATGAGAGTTTGGGTTTAGAGTTGAACTACTCTAAACCCAAACTCTCACGGAGAGAGTTCTCATCCAAGTCAGAGGAGGAAGCAGATGCAACTGTCCTTAAAAACCTCTCTGTTCCTCCCCATTCTACGTCCAGTGTTCCATGTGTTAAGTTCTCACATCAAACCGTTCATGAAATAAATTGGAAAATTTAACATTCCGGTTAAACTATTGTCCACAAGAGCTTCCCAGCCATTCTAGTTCAAGTTCAAATAGGAGCAAAGGGCTTCCTGTAAGTGATGGGTTTGAATTAGTCCATTCAAATTAAGAGAGATGTCTAAAGACATGTGAGTGATCAAGATTCCTTCAATTGGATGGCAGCCTTGATTTGAGTATGTGGAGGAAAGGATCCAGCTGCTTCATAGCAGTTGTTTCGCTTAAAGACTGAGCATCTTTGCTTGGATACGGTCAGTTTTACTTTTGGCCTCTGCGGAGGAGACCAGAAAACATACTGCTTGAGATTTACATCTATTGCTGGTGGTCAATGCTGATTGTACAAAATTGAATAGGTCAACAGTTGGATCTCTTTCTATGCTTCTTGGCATCTGAAGGTTCTGGGTTCAGTTCTTAGCATTTCAAAATTAGCTTGGAAAGCTTCCTGACCTTCAAACTGCTTGTGCTGTCCAAAGTAGGGCTAATTGCTAGCGTGTGGATGGATTACAGGGGGGAGAAGAAAAAGAGAGAGAGCTCTGAAGGATGAGGAGCAGAAGACTGTGTTGTAGGGACTGACCAATATTCCATTTAATCCAGCATCTTCTCACTAAGGAATCGGGTTTTAGGAGATATATACAAGCAGAGCGTTGACGTCATTTTCCTATGCCAAATGGGTTTTTTAATGACATTTGGACATTGCACTTGCTTTGAAGGTTCCATAAATCTCTCATGTTTCTAAGTAGCCAGAGATATAACCATTTTGGAATAAACCTCAAGCCAGATCCCATGGAGTTTTAACTACAATGATTCTTCATAAAGTTTAAAAGTCTGAAGTTAGTAGATGCTACATCTGAAGAGGGCTATCCCTGAAAGGAACATTTTACCCGATATTTAAAAAATAAAGATGAGAATAGTGTTCAAAATTAAATTAAAATTGAAGTTGAGTGAGGAGGGAAGGAAGCCTGTTCCTATATTCAAATGCTTGAATGTAAGGATCAATTAAGCTAAAGATTTTCAAGTGAAACTTGGTTCGAGAATATTTGTAATATCAAGTTATCCACAGAGAGTTACCGAAATGTACTTTTTGGACAACACTGTTTGTTCCATGAGAAAGAATGCAGAACCACGAAGCCCTTATGCGCAAAAACCAATGTTGTGGTTAGGTGATAACAGTGTAGTGAATTGCTCAACAGCATTAGCCAATTCTGATTTTTTTTAGTTGGTATTGTTGGCATCATTGCATGATTCTTGAGGTAAATTTTTTAAAACAAGTCTCTCCTCCCCATCCTGCTCCCCCCCCCCAAATCCCCCCAGTTCTGATAGTTTCAACAAATCAGGATTAAATGAGAGTAGCCCCTTAGTGGTAGTTGAAAAGTACTAAGGGTCCTTTAATTGGCAAGCATGCAAATATATATATTGTCCAGCTTTCACTTCAGGCAGGATGTTTCAGTTGTAAATGTGTACATCTGTCCTCTTTCGCAATTTCCTTCCAGTCTAACACATCATAAAAGAATCTCCTTTGAATAAAGGCTTTTTTTCAGCCTGCTTCAGGGATGCTTATTAAAAACAAAGATAGCAAATAAACTTGCAACGAGGTAATTGAGAACATACTTTTCTATTAGCAGCTATTGCAAAACGAAACACGTCGGACTTACTGTTTCTCAATGTGCATGTTTCTCTGGAGAATAAATAAAAAAAGAGGAAGCATAAAAAAAACTTCAGGACAATGATTTAACCTGGGCTTTGCCGGTATCTCAATTTTTTTAATAAACAATTTTAGCAAGACGAACAGAAAAAAACTGCTAGAAGTTTGCTTTGATGGGATCTGAGCTAAGGTGAAGGAGCTATGGCGGACACACCATAAAAGGGACTGCCTCAGGTGGGAAAAAATGGGAAAAACTAATTGCCAAGATTCATTTGAAGTCTTAGAATAAGCGTGGGATTCCCTTTTACAAAATGAAACTATGGCTGCAGCTTAATACAGTTCTCGTCTTACCATGATGTCCACACGAAGATGAATGAATACCCTGAGGTTTGTTTTAGAACAATAAAACCAGTTTAAAATCATGTTGTGGGATTGTCTGCCAAGGTGGTTAAGAGTGACTTGCAACTGGAGACATGCAGCCAGTGGTCTTCTGGCTTAAGTTTGGTGTTTTTCTTCTTCCTTCTCCTTCTTTGGAACATATCATTCCAGATATGGTTAGGGAGGGATTTTTTTTTTTCCTGGAAGTCTTTCCAAAGTGGTTGGAAAGACCACTTCTCTCTCATTTTCCCTGTCCCAAGACTTTCTAGGCAACTCCCAGAAATTCAAGGGAAGAGGGGACATTTATCATGTCAACCAGGGAATTGTTTCTGGGATAGGCTGGATAATTGGCTGGATTTAGAGCACACACTAAGCCACGCTTGAAATTGGATTTATGGTTATCACACAGGATTCCAAACTTTGGTAGAGTTGGTGAATGTGGCATGGCACTAGGGTTCCTTCTGGCACAAGGAAGGGCTCCAGCATTGCCACATCAGTTTGGGAACCGAGTTTTAAGACACAGAACGTCCAGTGCCAGGAGTCCAAACAAGATGTTCTGTTTTGGCACAAATCTGCATTCATCTAGCAAGATCAGATCATCTTCAAGAGTCTGGCACTTGTTCTTTTGCATATCTTCCCCTCCTGATGCTTTTAAGCATGGATTCCAAGAACAGGGTATGTGTCCCACCAAATTCTGGGTTAAAGCTGGGAATCTCTCCTTGGACATTCTTCAATTCGGCATACACGCTCAGGATATGGAACATTCTGAAGGGATGCTATGTCTTGCCAAAGGATTGTAGGAAGCTAATTGCCAGAATAATGTGGTGCCTTTGCAAGATGCCCCCCCAACCTAAAGACAGGTCTCTTTAGTTACTCCAGGTCTACAACCCACTCAAACACTTTTAATAGTAAAAAGAGGCTTTCTCTACAAGATTTATTGGTGTGTGGAAGTATCTTCTGATGTTCCCAGGACAACTCATGGGAAGGGCCACTTGAGGTGGCGAGATGCCACCTTGATAAGCCAAACCGAGCGTTCTCCATGCCAACGGAAGAGGACTGGTGCTCACACTCCTCCCCAACATAGTACATAACACAACATACAATACTTAGTAGTGTTACTGCCCCAAAGCTTCTTTCTGGTCACAGGTTCAAGACGGAAAGACTTCCTCTTCCCCTAATGAACTTGACCAGTAGTTAAGACTAGTTATCTCCTTTGATATCCACCAACTCCGATGGGCTTTTGAAACGAGGAAGCTTCTCCTTTCCCACATATGCTTTTCGTCTGCTTTTATAGCACCAGGCAAAAATTATATTTGTCCAAGCTTTTTCAGAGGGGAAAAGTCTGGTTTATATTACAGTTTATGGCTCTGTGATTCTTGTTTATTGCAACTGTTATGACCAAATCTTTTAAAAGGGCACTTATTTTATTCTAAACTGCTCAAAAGCCATTAAAAGTCTTAAAGCAACAGATCCCGTTGCCAAGGGTTCCTGCAGCCAGCTCTCCAGCTGCATTATCTGTCCAGCAACTGTACAATCTCTTTCAACACAGGCTGTGGAGAAAAGGAAGCGTCTCACTGACTTGATTTCTGAATTCTCTAATATTCCCCTTCCCATTTTACAGTTTCTCCCAGCAGGGAGTTCCTAACCGGTCCGGAGGATACGCTACATACTCACAGATGTTCTGGCAGATGGGTTTCAAATTTCCCAAAAAGTAGAGCCAACTCAATTCAATTGCGCAAGAAAATCTGAAACTCCAAAGATCCAATGGGCCTGGGTAAGACTTCCAGTCACTCAAATAATCCTCAGTAAGACATGGAAAGGACACTTGGCTTTTGAAAAAGCATCTCCTGGATTTGCGGATACAATTGTTCTCCCATTCTTCTCCCCCAAACGATAAACTCAGCCTAGTGGCTAGAAGTTCTACTTGGTATGGTTAAAAATGTACCCCTGTGTAGACTAGGTAGCAAGTCTCCTTGGCAAAAGCCTAATGTTCTTAGAACAAGGGGGGTGCCTAACCTTGGACACTTTAAAAGACTTGTAGACTTCAACTCCCAGAATTCCCCAGCCAGAATAGTTGGCTCGGGATTATTTAGGAGTTGAAATCCACAGGCCTTAAATTGGCAACCCTGCTCTACAAGACGTTTTCCTTGGAAATACATCCGGCCCTTCCCTGCTTCCATTTCCTCCTAATCTTACTCCACCGTGCCTTTGGTTCCCCTTGTAATGCATTTGTAATCAATTCAGCAGGGTTGCTCCTTCTCATTTTTATCCTTTGGGGTTCACTTCACTGTCCCAAGTCTTGATTGGGACTGTCTAGAATTTAAGTAAGCCGGTTTAAACCATTTGCAGGGAGTGAAGACGGGAAGGAGAGGAAACTTTTAGAACATGTCAACTTTGTAAAGGGAAATGCCAGTTTAATATCCTTACTTAAGTACGGTATTTCTCCCCCAGCATACCTACCATAACCACTTGCACCAATCATGCAATCTCAAAGTAGTGTACGACCCATTATACTTATCCTTAAGAACCCCGTATCCTGATATCTTCACCCAAACGAATGAGGTCCAAGGTCTGGCTTATTTCCACATATCGGCGTTTGCGACATCTACGAGGCAGGTCCTATCTAGCTTGCTCGCGATCATCCCTTTCAATTATGAAGGCCATCTCAACAAACCCCACAAAAAATGGGTGTTCCTTCAATTCCATTCTCTTATTTTTATCATACCCTTTGAGCCAAATGGTATGTCCCAATTACTTTTCGCAATATATTTGCCTTAAATGAAGGGCAACTAAACCGCATTTCTGTGTGTCTATTTAGCTTACAAATAGCCAGCCTTCATTTCAGCTTCCTCCACTCCACCTTCTACCATTCTGCTATTTTTAGCTGAATCCCCTTCCCCAAAGAACACTCTTAAAAGCTTTAAACCAACTTTGTGACTTTTTTTTTATTGATGGGCGACAACTTTATACTCCTAGATATCACTACACTGTGTACACTTAGGAACTCAACATTATAGGAGAGCAGACAGCAAAATTAAACAAAGCAGACTAAAAGAAAATATCAACCTTCATTATTTTGCCCATTTTTTTTTGTTTTAAAATCCCATGTACACAGAAGCATAAATGCAGTTTTTAAATCTCTTAATAGCAATAAAGTTACAATCACCCATCTATATAGACTAACATTTTTAACTCCAAGTATTTTGATCTGCAATGTGTACTTAAGCAGTTTTCCATCGCACAATTATTAAAATGAGTATTTTTTTTCTCATATCAGAAACCAGCAACTCTGCATATTGTAAATTTTTTTAAGAGTATTTCTTTTTTTTTTTTAAAGGAGAAAACTTTTTTCCTTGATAGACACTGGCTCATTTTTTATCATTTATCAAAAAACTAATGGGAGAGGATGTAGAAGGGCAGGTCTCTTTTTTTTTAAAGTTTTTTTTTAAGTAAAGATAAAACATTTTCACAGAAATCTACAAGTTTTGTTGCTGGTGCAAAGGCTGTTCCTATTATGCATTTAGAAAGTGGGAATCCATTGCAAATCCCATTTTAATCTCTTAGGATTTAGCGTTAGCGCCAAAAAAAGGAAAAGGAAAAGAAAAAGGAAAAGGAAAAGAAACAAAGAAAACCCCACAACCTCCATGGGATTCACAAAAAAAGTGAGTTGTTTAAGCCCAAAGACTTCATTCTGCCAAGTCAATAAGCAACACCAACTAGGTTGTGTTTGCACACCTCTGGAAAGGAACTTTCCCCCTTTCCTCTATTCAACAGTTGCAAAAGGGGAGGAGGAGAGAGAAGAGGAGAGGAGAGGAGAAAGAGAAGAGGAGGCTCTGAAGATCACTGAAAAAGAAAGGGGAAGGAGAGAGGAGAAGAGAGTTGGCCTTCTAGAAAGCGGATAATCTGGCAAACACAGCAGAAGATTGGAGGTTTCAAAGCAGGTCAACTCGGCGATAGTACAGGAGGTAGGCTGTGCGCTCGGCTGATGGTTTTACCACCTGGTGTTGAGTAATTACTTTGACAGCTTGGTCATCTATGCGCAGCCAGCCATTAAGACCAATCTGAAAGACATCTGTAGTATAGTGTCCACCAGTCGCGCTGTTTCCATGATGGTAGACAACTGCCAAGAAATTAAATTTAAAAATAAAATTGTTAATGGGAAACGGGCAGGCAAAACTAGACCAACAAGTTGCAAAAAGAGCTGGTTTGTCAAGAGCCAGGGGTATGGCAACTTTACAGCCTTGTGGACTTCAACTCCCAGAATTCCCAAGCCAGGATTATAGGAGGTGAAGTCCACAGGCTGTAAAATTGCCTAGTTGCTCATCTCTGCCTAGGTGGGTCCATTTCTGCTGTCACCTCAATATCTTTATATCTCCCTGAAGCTTTGCGCTTGCTACAGCATTACTGAAAATCACAGTGGTGATTTAACATTTGGTGATTTTACAGAGTGTTAAGAGGCCAAGGGGAAAAAAATCGTATTATCTCTCTACCCCTTGGAGTGTTTGAGAGATATATGGTGTTTTTTTTGTAGCAGCTGTGCAACCCGCCCCCCAATTTGTGCAACTAAGAAATGATTACAAATTTAAGAAATATCCTCCTCCCAACCATAATCCAAGCAACTATCTCTTGCAATCCATAGTGATGCCTCTCTCGAACAAAGTTCCAGCTGCTAAAGGTTACATTTTTGCCCTCACAAGTGGGAAGCCTAGAGCAATTTAATTCGAGTTTCTTTGATTTACAGAATAGGATCTAATTAGGATCCTAACTTCAGGTCCTGCAATTTCACAATTCTAAACTTTTGCTTGTAGAATTATCGACTGCTTTAGATTTAGGAAGGGAAGGAGCCAAAATGATTTTTTTACAAAATTCTTGACCTTATGGGGTAAAGACTACATACCTGCAAAGAGCCGGTAGGTTCTTTGGCCTTTAAAAATCTTACTTTTCACTCCTGGCGACAGCAGCTCTGAAACAGGACACAGAATATGTGGTGAATTAGCACCTCTGGGAGGCTCGAAAAGAACTTCTGGCTGTTCTTTTTTACATGCAATCAAGCAAGGGACGGGGGTGAACTCAAGCAGGCAGCTGACAAGAATCTGTTGGCCTTAGCGCCTCCATTCAGCTGCAGTGGCCCAAGAAATGCAAGGATTTTTCCAGGGAGTTTCCTTTTAGCTGTTTTGAACTTGACAGGAGGGACAATGAACAAACCCACCTGGCCACATTTGCCTCGTGATAGGGGTCACCAACCTTGGCAACTTCATGACTTGTGGACTTCAACTCCCAGAATTCCCCAGCCAGCATGGGAGTTGAAATCCACAAGTCGTAAAGATTGCCAAGGCTGGAGGCCCCTGCCTCGTAAAATTAAGCTCCAGAAGGGCTCGATTCCAGCCAAAATTTGGACAAGCAAAACATAAAAAGGATTTATTTCAATGCAAAACAATTTTGGCACACAGGTTGTCTTGGGTCTGAAAATGGTATATGTTTTTGCTTCAAGCACATCTGGAAGAAACCACCAAATTTGCCCCTGTGTACGAGTTACACTTCAGTAATATAAAAGTGACTTGGGAAGCACATGGAGAGTGTGTTTGCTCACCTTCAGCTAGGATCCCTCTCTCACAGCCACACAATCGCTAATAATTTAAAAGGTGAGTAAAATTTAAAGCTGATTTATACGTCAAACTATTGGGGGAGGGGGGGGAGGCGATACTAAAGATTACACTTGTCAAAATAGTACAATTAAAATGTAGCAAGAGTTTTATCCTGCCAAGAAAGAATGTCTGAGGCATGATAACCTTGGAACTTCTGCAAGGAAAATGTTTTACGGAGAAGTATTTAGAGATAGAGATGGATGACTGTTAAATAGCTACACCAAAGCAGTAAACCAGTAAACGGCTGCTCTGTTCACGAAATTCACCTTTACTTATTTCCAGGTCAACAGGATATTCGATGTTTTTAATGAGCTTCTGGCACCCGCCTGTTTTTTCATAGACGAACCGCTTGAGGTGCAGCACCAGGACAGGAGGCAGCTCTTCCAACGTTACTCTTCGACTAATCTCTACCTGGCGGAGCAAAAGCAGAATTTGAACTGAATCTCCCATTTCCACCAATGCAATTGTCAAAATCAACCCAACTGGCAATCGATACTTTGAACAGTTGTTACACCCATGGATTATACAGCTTTCTTTGTAGCCTTGCTGATCCCTCATGTTGCTGTATACCGTCCTTAAAGATTGGGCTGGAGTACAAATAAGGCAAAATAAATAAGTAAGGGAGCAAGATTGGTTTGTCATTTCCATACAATTAAAAAAAAAAGCAGGACGTTTCTGAAAGGAGCAAGGCAGAGAAGGAAAATGCTTTGAAGCTTCTTCATTTAAAAAAACCTGTGTGCCTCCTTTTCAAATGTTTCAGATTCCTTAACTAGAGTCATCTTTGTGGTTTAGGGAATTTGTGTAAAAATAGCTAAAGAAAATTAAGGATAAAACTATGGATAACTCCCTTGAAATTTCATCCAAGACTTGTCAAAAAGGAGACAAAAGAAGCTTATAGATATACTGGAACTCAGCTGAGTTCAGAATTCGAGGTCAGCTGGGAAATTTCCAAATCAGGACAAAGGGAGTTGTTTTCTAGATTACCCAGAAACAGTACTTGAAGCTAGCAATTACCCTAATTTTCACTCTTTCTTCCTGGCTCTGGCTAAAAATTAATCACTGAGTCAAAGAGACGGCTTCCGTCTTATAGCCAGGAAACTACAAGCTTAATGTACACTTTTCTTATTTTAAAATGTTAAATTTTAATAGTAGTGTATGTTTTTGAACTGTAAGCTGCCCAAGAGTCGTTTACCGAGACAGGCAGCTATAGAAATCAATCAAACAAATGTTAAGAAATGCTACAAAGTGCAAAACTTGAAGCACATAACATTCATGGTCATTTTAAGAGGGTTTTTAAAAAAAAATGATTGTGATACTTGTCCGACAGGACACTAACACATAAATCAGACTAGACTAGCACCTTAAAGCGAACATCCTCTTTTCTACAAACCATAATTGAAACGTTTGAGTTTACAAATAAATGAGAAGACTAAAACCACGTACATTGCAAACCCCAAAAGCCAGGGCCCGGCCAAGCAAAACGTAGGTGGTAAATCCAAGGGCGGGAGGAGGATTTATCCCCGTACAAGGAAGCCTCTCAGGCAGCCAGGGAGATGTTCTCCCACCCACCCCCTCCTCCCACAAGTGTCAGACATCAAATCCAGACAGGCTGCATATGCCCACACATCGTTTTGCAAGGCAACACATTCTCACTCTTGGTTTTTCCAGGCAGGCGGCCTCTCCCCCAAATCCTGAATGCTTAAAACAGTGTGGAAATGCCAACTCTTTTCTAGCGTATGGTGCATCAATGTTTGCAGAGATTCCTTGGGCTCTTTTTTAAATAAATAAAAAATGATTATGCTAATATGCCAACCTGCTGCAGTGGAAAAATACCACGAGGCGTGTAACAGTTCTATCAACTGTGTGTTAGTTTGGCTAACCAATGCAAGAAAGCAGAAGGGCACTCAATTTGCTGGTGGTTGCAAGAGGTTTCAGCAACACACAGACACACATACACACAAAAAGGGGACTTATGACCGTTTTTCGCACTTATGACTGTTGCAACAGCCTCATGGTCATGTGATCATCTGACAAGCAAAGTCCATGGGGAAACCAGATTCACTTAACAACCATATTGCTAACAACTGCAGTGATTCACTTAACGACTGTGGCAGCAAAGGTGGTAAAATGGGGCAAAACTCACTTAGCCAAGAGAAATTCTGGGTTCAACTGTGGTCATAGGCCGAGGACTCACTTGTGTACAATACCAAGCATCTTAAGCACATACTTTACTGTCCGGAGAACACCTACCTCTTGCTTGGTTTTTGTGGTGTAGCCCTGGACAGACTCTCTTGCCACCAAGCTCTCTAGGGCATCCTGAACAGTCCGTATCCTATCGGATTGGATATCCAATTGCAGAGTGAAAAATGGCTGCAGAGTTGCAGATTCTTTTGAACTCTGCTGGTAAACCACAGACCTAAAGAAATGAGGAAGAGTGAAGAAGAGTTCCTGAAAAACTATTTAATTACTGAACCCTAGAAAGACTATGACCACGTCAAGCACTGGGGAATTCAGGAGGGTATAAAGATTTATGGTAAGTTTATGTTCTCCACAAGAATCTGAACTACTAACAGTCAAGGGAAATTAGCGGGTGTTAAGAGAAAGGAATTCAAGGTAAGCTGAACTTAAGCGCTCTTGCGGGCGCACAGGGACTCGTGGCTGATGACATGTTTGACCCCTCCCTCAGGTCATCTTCTACACTAAATTTACTCATATTTTTCTAAAAAAATATATGATGCGCATTAAAACGAAGATACCCCAAAGCCTTTGAGTGATACAAGCACCACAACTGGTTTTATGGAAGGATGAAGTCGGACTTAGACAGCCTGTTACAAGAAATGGGATGGGGAAAAAATGGGAGTTCGTCTCTTCCCTTTCTTTAGAACTGCAAAAGAAATCAGCTGCATTCACAAATCTCTAATCTTCAACCTAACTATTTCTAGTTCATAGTCTTATCAAAGATTTCAGCATCCTCATGGCTGAACGTGCTTAAGTTCATGCATTACATACCGAACATGACATTTCTGAATAAAACCAAGGTAATCCAATTCAATAAAACTCTGTCCCTTTAATACTGCTTACACAGCCACCTTTCTTGCACAGTAGCTCTTTATTTCCTGGTGAAAAGAAACTCTTTTCTCGGTCCACGTTAAGGCCTCATAATAGCACAGCTACTGTTTTTAAGAGGCAACTTGCTCCTTCTATTCATTTACATTAGTGTCCTCTTTGTGACACTGTATGAACTGTCGGGTTATTTATTCAGGCAGAATAGGGTTCATTAGCCTTGAATAGCAGGGAAGCGGCCGCTGTTTCAAATTAGACTTGTGTTCGCCCTTTATGAGGACTCATGTTTTAAATTAGCATTTCAAGAGATGTTTTCACAAAGCACACAGAAGGGGTAATAAAAACCTACAGTAATGAAGCGTAATGCAGGTGGAAATCATTTCAATGTTTGTTTTTTTAAATTTGATATATTGCAAAGAAAGCCTAGCCCCCATTTCACAAAACTGGAATCACTGTTTTTGCTTTAGTGAGAGGACCAATCTAGAGCTAAACCTTTAAAAATATAAAAAAAATAAAGTCATCCCTACCAACCCAGTTCCATAACTCTTTTTTTAAAAAAAAATATATGGAACTGGGTTCCATATTGTACAAAAGCTGCAACTGGTGAGGACCAACGCTGTCATTACGGTGTTTGCAGGAGTTTCTTATTCAGAGCATATTACTCTAAATATTGCTTCTACTTTAAAATGCCATTCATTTCTCTGCATGAAAAGAGTTTGGGCCTCAAAGGTCTATGGAATCAACTTTGAATCCTACAAGTTTCTACCCGTCTCCGCAAAAGGCCTTGACAGATTCTGGAGTTTCCTCCTTTCAGAGGTCAATCTGGAAACTTAATTTTGCTTTTAAGCAATTAGTAAAGATAGCCTTATGTCGCGTGACCTTTATTTTGTGAATGTTCTTTACAGAAGCTCAATATGATTTTAATCCTGATATAGATTTGTTATTCAAAATGTATTCTAGCTATGAAAAGTACTTTTCAGTATTACAAAATTGTACATATCTGAGCCTCATTTTTAAGAGTACCACTTCCAATTGGAAAAATAGTATTTCCCACGGAGGGGGGGAGGGGATTTCTAAATTGGGGGATGGGTTTTAAAGAGGCCAAAAATTGTGCAGGAAGAGAAAGATGCTAATTCATCATTTCTGAGAAAGACCTGAAAAATGCAGCAATTTCAAAGGTTTTTTTCCTCCAAAATGTAAATAATTTCTATCTCCACCACTAGCCTCTCAAAATAACTCTTTCCAATATCCTTATAAGAGATCCTATTTCTGTGGTGACCTACTTTGTAGAGAGAGAGTAGGATGGGTGCGGCAGAAGCAGACAACACATCTGGGATTAGAACTTTGTGGCTCTCTCATTTGACAAGGCATTCTTTTTTTTTTTTTTTTAAAAAGGAAAACAGGAATCCCTCTGTTTCATTTTAATTGCTTTGGATGTAAAAATAGGACACCATACTTACCCGTAAGAACTCCTGTCAGTTTAAATGTACAAAAGGCACTTTGAAAGTATACAAATCTAGTTTTTCAAATGCCATTTATCGTAAATGGCAACGGGGGAAGCAACTATGCTCTGTTTCACTCTATTTCGTTTCATCCTTCAGCTTGGTTTTTCATTTTTATATACTTCTAATTGATGGACTTCCTTTGCAGTGCTACCCCCCCTCAAAAAAAATTCTGGAATGCTCCCCCATCTCCTATACAGTTCTAAGTTTCTCATTGAAGGCCTTTCTTTTATGCATGTTGATTGCTTGAGATTCCCCCCATACCTTTTCAATCATTTTTAATTGTCTTGTGCTGCTGCTCTTACTATTGAATTCAGAATTGTCGACATAGATCACTCTCTGATATATCAGAAGCAATACAGATGAGGATAATAATGACACGATGAGAATACCATGTACCTTATATGCCCACCAAATATGTCTGTGATTGGTGTCTGGACAAAATCTGCCTGTCGAGTGACAGAGGATTTGTTACGCGGGCCGACTTGTTCCCATTCGTCCTCGCTGCCTTCACCTTGTTCTTCCTGTTCATCCTCTTCGTTTACTAGCTGGGTCTCTGGGCCATTGGAAACTGTTTTTCACAGAGGACAAAGAGGGACACGGTCATCCCTGCCCAGGTTCACCACATAATGAAGGGGACGGATCATATTGTTTTGAAATGGGCTGCGAGGTGACACCAAAGAAACTTTCTGTGCAAAGCAAAGCATGGCTTTTCTCTAAACAAATGGTTTTATTCAAGGGCTGCATGATGGCGTGTCAAGAAGGTAAGATTGAAGCATGGGTAGGGACAGAGACAAATACACAATCACACAACTCCAACCTTCATCTCAAAGCCACAGGAAAAAAAAAAGATTATTCTTAGCAGAGTCTAAGATATATTTTAGGAAGCGGAGGGATGTTGAAAAAAGGCTAAGGGTGACTGAAGGCTGCATATCTCTGCCCTTGAATGGGGTTACACTTCTGGCCAAATACATCATTTAAATCTATTTTAAAAGACAAGTTTCTTACACTAACTACAGTTAAAATTTCATGCCAAGAAGGTGGAGCAATGATTTTGCAAAGAGGGCTTGGGGAAGAAAGGAACCCGCCTTGACTATGATTGGAAGTGCACAACTTAATCTGAATTCCTGTTTTTCAGCACTTACTTCATACTAAGGTTAAAGGGAAAATCATTAGCCATGATTTACATGGTGGAAGGAAGATAGTGGTGACTCATGATAACACAGCATTTATGCAGCAGATGTAAAAGAGTTACATATAAAGAAGACTCATACATGTTAACCAGCTATTTGAAAACGTACTTTCACTATGTGGAGATAGCAATTTCTTCAGTATCAGCATTTCCTCATGTAGGCCATTTAGAATAAATCCTAGGTACTCTTCGGCATCTTCTTGTCTACCCTGCATAAATGATTTCTGCATTAGGTTACTTAGTCACTCATCGCTCAATATTAAGAACTGCCTAGATTTAGCAATAGCAATAGCAGTTAAGACTTATATACCGCTTCATAGGGCTTTTAGCCCTCTCTAAGCGGTTTACAGAGTCAGCATATTGCCCCCAACAATCCGGGTCCTCATTTGCTCAAGATCTCACTAATGAAGGCAAGGCCGTACACCCACCTCCATTATTCTTCCAAATTCTATTTTAAAATGGATAGGTTTTTTTTTTTTTTGCATTCCAATTCCAGAATACATTGCTAAGACAATCCTAACCTGTTCCTCCACTGAATGGACGTGTGTTTAAACCAAGGAGAAGGAACACCTGGAAGCCTCATGCTACTTCCTCCTTGGACACTCGAAGAGTTAAAATTCTGTTCCAATATTTATACTAACGGTAATAAACTAAACAAATTTAGGATCCATTCCATCATTGAGAACTTTTAATATGATAAGGCCTCCATCACACAGAAATGACAGGTGGTCCTGGACTCACACCAGTTTGTTACAAATGTTACAATGGCACTGAAAAAAGTGACTTGTGATGGTTTTTCACACTTATGACCGTTGTAGCATCCCCATAGTCATGTGACCATAAATTTGGCTGCTTGGCAACTGACGGTTGCAGTGTCCCGGGGTCACTTCATCCCTTTTTGCGACCTTCTGACGAGCAAAGTCAAGGGGGAAGCCAGATTCACTTAACAACAGGTTGCTAACTTAACTGCAGCCATTCACTTAGCAAGCGTGCAACCAAGTTCATAACATTCATTTAACAAATATCTCACTTGGCAACAGAACCGTTGGGCTCAATTGTGGTCGTAAATCAAGGACTACCTGTATAGCATTGGGGCCTATTGTTTGTGTACATCATTTGCTGAAGGTTTGGATGGGTAACGATACATAACCCTCTTCAGACCTTCTGACTGTCATGAACATTGCAATGCATAATCCACTTCTTCTCTTCTACGTGTGCATTTCAAAGGAATTCCAGTACAGAATCTTTATTTATCCGTCTAGGGACTCTCCAACCTGCAGTTTAATTCTAAAGTAGGTTTTTTTTTCCTGACAGTGACATAGTTTCATATTTTACTTATAACCATAGAAATAAATGAGAAAATGCAACAATAAATACAAACAAGTTTAAAATAAGAGAAGTGAAAAAAAACCTAACAGAAACTATTTTTCTGACATCTCTAGAAATGGTGAGCATGAAATATGTGCACTGTTAAGAGTGGTGCGGTGGCCTAGAGGTGGAGCTGTCAGCTCACAATCAGGAGGCTGTGAGTTTGATCCTAGGTAGAGGCAGATATTTCTCTCTCTGGGCACACTGAGAATAGATCTGCTGATCAAAACTCTACGTTGGCGACAGGAAGGGCATCTGGCCAGTAACGCCTCTGCTAGCTCCATTCAGTTAACCTAACCCAGACTCCACCCCGTGAGGGATTAGGGGGTTGTTAAAAGATGATGATGAAACATGCACATTGTCACTCATTGATTTGTGTAAACATTAATAAAACAATCAAATCTTTCAACTTATGTTAATCAACCCTCTTCATTCTAAATTCATGAAGTCTGAAATGCTGAAATTAAATCACAGTTTCCTAAAATTGGAAGATAAAGTAGTACCTTGTATTTGACACAATACTGATTATGGCTGATGTGCTCTGAATCTTATCAGCAACTAAAACATTATTCCTGTAACCATTTCTTTACTATCTGGATATTCTAGACACAGGTGGATAATAAAACAAGACACATTAAAACACAATTCAAACAGCATTACTTACGTGGGGAATCCTCACCTTTTCTGACAGGCTGGATTTGATAACGGTCAACAATCTATAAATGTATGTGGGTTCAAAGGCAGCTCCAGGTCTGATATCTCGTGCAATTTTATCACTTAAAGCTGCAACAAAAAATTAGGGAAAGTTTCTAACGGTTAGCTGCTTGAGTATAAGATGACACAAACACACCCATACATCTCCAGCCAATCCATTATTCTTAAACATTTTACTAAACGAATATTGTGGTGTGTTACTTAAAGTCACAACCATCAAAAAAGGAGAACAAATGTGGATCTATGAAAAACAAGGAAGGCTAATTTTTTTCCATGTTGGTAATGCCTATACCAAAGAGCTGGGAAGATATGAGACAGGAGATTAGTACGGAACTACAAATACCAATATTTAAAATATTGGTTTTGTTAACTTTTTGCTGGAATCACTGTTATTTAATCCATATTTTGACAGCTGCCTTTTTTAGAAGAAAGGCAGAAGACTATCAATTTAGCAGAATAACTGACATAAGAATATAATGGAACACAGCATGTTCAACAGCCTGCCTTCCACCCAGTTTTGCAATGTATGCAAAGAATATTAAAAATACAGAAGATGATCATCATCATACTTTCTTCACAAGTAAGACTGGATTTGGTTTGGTCTATTCTAAGAAGACACATTTCTTGGTGCAGGCTAGTTCAGATTAATGGTTACATTCACCAAAGATTCCTCCACTTTTGTAGTAAGTTAGACAGAAGCGGGTATTTTATTACCTACCTTGTTTTGCCTTAGGAGGAACTGGCATGTTTGTAAACTCGTTCATTAGGCGGACACTAAACAGAAAGAAAACTGATTTCAGCAAGTCTGACTTTATCTACAGAGATATCTGTGCAACAATCCCAATGATGTGTGAAAAAGGTAAGGATCGAATATTCTTATAACATTTGGCGTCTGCCTGCTTCATTAAAATCTCAATTCGGAATGCCATTCTCTATGTATTTCATACATTTTCATCAGGCAAGAAAATTAAAAGCCTATGGGTTTGTTTGTTTTTTTTGCCAGCATAGGACCAGTATTTTATATTTCCCCATGATAGCTGGCTGGGGAAAATTATTATGGGAACATACTGCTTCTTTCTTCTCACATCAAAATTAGGATATTGCAAAAACAAGAAAAAGCAAAAAAGACAAACAAGACGAGCCTTTTACAGTTGCATGTGGAGATCACAACGATTGTGGTAACATTAAGGACCGATTTCTAACTTTAAAATGTTCTAATTTTTTAAGAAGAGATCAATTTACAACCCCCAGCACCAACTGATGGGATATACGTACAAGCTGTCGATCATTGGCGTAGAAGTACATGGCCTCTGTGTTTTAGAAAACATCGGAATGGACTTCATCAGATGATACATGGGAGGGCAAGCTACCAAAGCCTGCAGTGTCTAGAGAATCGCATTAAGGAGTCGTAAAAACAAATAGCTAGATGCATTTTGCACAAACATCGGATAGCCTTTGGAATAAAATACACATTACTTTTTATAGTGCAAGGGAGCTACTGAATAGCTATTATAATAGCTACTGGCTAATGCTTACTTGTAATAAAATCCATTCATCCTTAGTACTTCAGAAAGGCAAGATATTAACAAACGTGGTTGACATATTTTCAAGGTAAGGATACAGCATTGATATAACACCAGTTTCCTTTATTGATCAGCCCTCGTGGTTGCAAGGATACTGGTTTATGTATTAGCTTTACATTTTCCAGTAATTCTGTCAGATGAAAAACAAATTCAAAGGCATCAACAAAAGCCTATTAAATACAGCTCGAAGCTATCGCAAATCAAGTGGGGAAAGTGAAAAACAGAATTTCAGCATCCCCTTGTGGTCAAATGAAGCAATTTATCACAGTGTTTCTTGCCTACCACGGCATTGCTTCATCACAAAATTCACTGATATGGAGTTACAAATAAGGGAAATGGTATCACACATATAGCGTAAAACTTCACCAGCAGCTGCTCATCACAACGTGCAAGCATAACTGTTTATCATTTAACATTTATATTTATTCTCAGTATTCCCATTAGAACTGGTCTAAGGGCTCTTGGAAGAAAAGGATTAGATACTGTCATTTATTTCTAATTATACATTTCAGGAGTATGAAAACATTACTTCCCAGCTAATACAATAATAATCATTAAGTAAATTCAAGGAGAGTTCAAGACCAGACTGTATCACAACTGTATTGATCTGGCCCAATATTCAGTCTTGTTCTGAAACAGTTGACTGAAGCTGTACTAGAAATTAAGCAAGACTAAGCAACTTTCCTTAAAGAATCAGATCCTTACTGACCTCAACACCTCTCTAACCAGCACTAACATTTAAGAGTCCCAATAATACATATTTAATAAAATCAAAAAGGCTTACTATGTACAAGTAATTCTCATTATAGATATAATCCTTGGAGCCTGAATAGTGGAAAAACCTAACAGTACTATTTTTAAAATGCTGTATTCTATATATTTGGGGTGGGTGGGGTTATCCAATTAGTACAATACCACTGGCTAGGTTATTATTATATAAAAAATATGCAATTAAAATTGGCCAAATTTTAAAGGGGCAAACTGTTAAATTTAAAACGGGAGAATATGTTGCAGACAACTGTGCCATCACCGCTGTGTTGTATGCATTTACTGTTGGATTTTCTACTCAAGATGAAGAAAATCAGCCTCAGAACAAAATGTGATTAAGTACTATTATTTTTATGGATCTGAAGCACAGATGATTTTATTTTTCCCAGTATGGAATGGGTATCAAGCTCAGGTCAAATAGATGTTAGGCAATTCAGTTAACACTGACAAATCCATAGTTTGTGGTTAAGTTTCTATCATTTTCTGCAGCGGGCAGAGTTAACTTATTCAAGAAGGTTGTCCAGGATGTTATAATCTGTTTTATTGTACTTTGGTTATCAATCTTATGAAGACTTAGCTACAGGTAGCACTTGGCTTACAACCACAATTCCGCCTGGAATTGTGGTTGTAAGGCATGGTTGTAAAGCAAGACTCTCACAGGACTGCCTTGCTCAACAACCACAATCCCAGCCCGCCCCATTGCAGTCCTTAGATGACATGCATGTCATTAAGCAAATGCGCTGGGTGGCTTCAGGGTGTGGGCGAGTCCTTGGGAGGCCTGACACCCACCAGGATGTGGAAATCTGTCACAGGTCACGAAGCCTTGCCCGGCTAGGCCTGGGACTTCTCCCTGCCCCAGCAAGACTGGATCCCCTCCATGGACTGGGAATTCAGGGCTGTAATTCTATCCAATCTTGAAGATGCCACCTCTAGGTGAGATGAGCAGTATACAATACAATAGCAGAGTTGGAAGGGACCTTGGAGGTCTTCTAGTTCAACCCCCTGCCTAGGCAGGAAACCCTACAGCACTTCAAATGGCTATCCAACATCTTTTTAAAGACTTCCAGTGTTGGGGCATTCACAACTTCTGGAGGCAAATTGTTCCACTGATTAATTCTTCTAACTGCCAGGAAATTTCTCCTTAGTTCCAGGTTGCTTCTCTCCTTGATTAGTTTCCACCCATTGCTTTTTGTCCTGCCCTCAGGTGCTTTGGAGAATAGGTTGACTCCCTCTTCTTTGTGGCAACCCCTGAGATATTGGAACACTGCTATCATGTCTCCCCTGGTCCTTCTTTTCATTAAACTAGACGTACCCACTTCCTACAACCGTTCTTCATGTGTTTTAGTCCCCAGTTCCCTAATCTTCTTGGTTGCTCTTCTCTGCACTCTTTCTAGAGTCTCCACATCTTTTCTACATCGTGGCGACCAAAACTGAATGCCGTATTCCAAGTGTGGCCTCACCAAGGCCTTATAAAATGGTATGAACCCTTCACGGGATCTTGATTCTCTCCCTCTGTTGATGCAGCCTAGCAATGTGTTGGCTTTTTTGGCAGCTGTTGCACACTGCTGGCTCATAGTTAAATGGCTGTCCACTAGGACTCCAAGATCCCTCTCACAGTTACTACTACTATATAATTTAAACAAACAAATAAACAAATATCAGATTTGGGAAAGATAAGTCAATGCCTTTGGATTGCCTTTACTTATTTGACCGAAGGGAAGAGGAAATTAAGACCAGTAGGAACTACTACCACTCATTCATAATATGCCAATTGGGTCAGGCAAGCTTTTAGCATGGTTTTATGCAAATAGGACCTAGGTTGGTTTTCCAGCTCAGTGTTCCATGGCTGTCCATGTTCCAAGGGGATTAGAGAGACATGAGCAAGTTCTATTCAACCAATTTTCCCAAGAGAGTTCTCTTCAGAACAGAAAGGGGCTAGATTTCAATCAGGAGAGTGGATGGAGTGGATGGGAATTTTACACGTCTGATATTGGGACCTGAAGGAAGTTAAACCTCAACTCAACTCAAAACAATACTAAAAACTTAACAATGTAGCATCACAGACACTCAATTACACACCATCTTCATTTAGGAGCTACGGTTGAGGGTAGGAAATTGTAGAAAATCATGTGAACACAATGGGCATATGGCAGAAATCATTGCATTAGTTGAGACATTACAACGACTGCAACTTGTAATTTTACTTGCGCATTCTCCACTAACCCCTACTTGTAAAAAGATTGTAGAGCACATGAACTGCAACCATGTGACTGTGGAACAATGCATACGTAAATGTGAGGCCTGGATGCAAACCTGGATTATTGGGTTTTTTTTTTAACACTACTGTAACTTCAAATGGTTGCTAAATGAGGCAACCAATAAGCGGGTGCTACTTTGTAACGCTATTTTAATATGTCAATGGAGATTCTCAGTCATGATTGGCCCAAAGGTGCTTTTTTCAAAAGGCAACTGGACTTTTAAGTTTTTTCCCCTTGAAGATACTTTGCTTCTCATTCACAAAGCTTCTTAGGAGTGGTGCGGTGGCCTAGAGGTGGGGCTCTCGCCTCACAATCAGGAGGTTCTGAATTTGATCCTAGGTAGAGGCGCATAGTTCTCTCTTTGGACTTAATGAGAATATATCTGCTGAACAAAACTCCGCATTGGCGACAGGAAGGGCATCCAGCCATTAAACACTTCTAGGTCTATTCAGTTGCCCAGGCTCCACCCCGCAAGGGATTATGAGGTCATTAAAAGATGATGATGATGATGATTCACGAAGCTTCTTCAGTTCAGTTCTTTCATTTCCCACCATTCGGTCAGAACTGAAGAAGCTTCGTGGATGAGAAACGAGGGGGTGGGGTGGGTGGGGAAAGCACCTTTGAGATTTTTTTTTAAAAAAATACTTTCTTGTTCAACCCAATACCATGGTCCTCTCACCACACAATTTTCCTCCTATTTTAACCTCACTTATATTCAGCTCAACCCTGAGCAAGTGATACCTGCAATCTTTATGGCTACAGGATCTTCAGACACTGGAACGGGCCCCTCTTTGACGTCAACCTGTTTCTCAGGGACCACAGGAGATACGGCAGGAGGGATATACTTAGTCTCCACATAAGCCATAGGCGTGGAAACAGAGGGCTTTGAGTTGTGAAACAGACTTGCCCATGATTTCGCAGGCTGATTAACCACCATTGATCCTGGAACAGGGGTGACCGCCTCGGTCGAAGGGGGGGAGGCCTCCTCCAGCTTAGCTTGGTCTGAGTCAGTGTTTTCCGCAGTCTGCAAGTCCACCCCGTTGGCAGTTGTGCCCTCGCTAGAGCATTCAAGTGTTTGCCCATTGGTAACGCCAAGGTTTTCAGTAGTTTCAGCACAAGGCTGCACGACAGCTGTCCTTAACGGGCTGTCTCTCTCATGATCAGAGGAGACACAAGACTGTTCCAAATTAGTAACACTGCATACTTCTGGCTGCCCTGCAGTTCTGGTAGTATCTAGAGCGCCGGAAACCAAATCCTCCGATACAGCTTCACTACTGAAGTCCACAGAATTGTCAGGGCTGTTACAAGTCCTTGGCACGTCACCTGCAAAATCTACATCGTCTATGCTGATGCTATTAAGTCTGGGTGAACCGGCGTGTCCGTTGATCAAAGCCTCAGCAGGAACACCGTCGCTCACATCTTCCAAATAACTGTAATATCCCGGGGGCCTTTTCTTTTTCTTTTTGCGTTCCCGCTGTCCAAGGCTCCCAGAGAAACTATCGTTCTCAGCATTGGAGCCATTATCCAAAGCAAGGGAGGCGTCACTGAACTGGCAGTCAAGGGAATTGTGATTGGTTTCGCCAAGGACATCGCTGGGTGTCTTGGGGGTCGGTGCACAACCGAGAATGAACTCCGGTGCCTGAGGATTCAGGGTGCTTGAAATACTGTAGTCGCTGTTGTTCAGCACAGACGAACCTGCCTCAATCACTTCGTTAACACCAAATTCAATTCTCTGATATTCCTCTCCTAGGAGAGAGGAAAAAGTGTTACAATACACAGCTATTAAAGAAAGTGTGGAAAAAATGAATAAGGCAGGAAAAAAAGCTTAGATTTCACAGATGCAAAAAAGCTGGGTGAATGCAAATCATTAGCTCAAATCAGATATTTAGAAAATCTCAGGGAAAAGTAAGTATAATCTAGTGTTAATTATCAGTTACCTCCTTAATATAAATACCTTAACTGGGATCACACACACACACACATATGCATAGTGTGCGTGTGTTCATGAGACGGGGGAGGGGGGGAGAGGGAAGGGAGGCAGGAGAGTGCACTTTGGAGTAACTGCACAGGACTGCTGTTGTACCAAGTGTGAATTCTGCCCAGTGAGAAATTCACCATGAGCAAAATATATTATTTCTAATATATCAAAGAACACAACCTAACATTATTTTTGTTTACTTCCTGCGATAAGACAGTTTAAATATTTTTTTCTTTCAAATGTTTCAGATAATATCCCTTCCCTCTCTCAACAGCAAACTAATTACGTAAAAAGCCACTTCCGATTTTCCCCAATTTCAAAGACGGATTTCATAACCAAGAATCCAGTAATTTTAAGATTTGGGAGTTCCATATAAGGAAGAATTATCATAGACACCCAAAGGGGCTCAAGATACCTAGCTGATTTAAAATTTAAACAAATCAAAGGATCAGTGAGAAAGTAGGATAAACTATTAGTTAAAACATGCTATGAAATAGGAATATTTCTGGTAATTGGGTTAGTAAGCTTAAGCTGCAAAAGTAATCCAAATCCCCAAAGCTGAACTCAAGTAACGAACCTGCAATACACTGGACTTCAAAAGGGTTGGGAAAACAGTGGTGAAGAAGGAATGGCTTCTTACCATCATGGAGCTCTCCTGTGGACTTAAGACCACATGAAATGGTGTCATTGTAGGGAGGCAGCTGCGAAGAAATAGATGAAGAATTAGGGGTAAATTATTTTAACACCAGCAAGTTATTGGTTTATTCAATGATACCACGCATTTCAAATCTAAAACATGGTTAAGATAGTAGACAACCATGCTACAGTCTAGCCTCATCTCTTTCCTCTTGAATGTTATGTGCTCCTTCTTCTATACCAGGGGCCGCCAACCTTAAACACTCAAATAGCCACAAAGGTCCTAACCGGAAGTCCTCCATTCAATTCTGGAGCCGACCGGAAGTCTGGTTCCCCCACCATAGAGTCTCCTCCTAGTGTGGCATCCTTTTTCCTGTATCTGTCCTAACTGAAAATCCTATCAACAGTGGAGTCGACTGGCGACAGGGAGCCGCAGCAGAGGGATGAAAGAGCCACATGCGGCTCCAGAGCCACGGATTGCTGACCTCTGTTCTATACAATAGGAAAACATAGGGTTTTTTCCCTGAATTATCTGAAGTACATAGAGTGGCCTTTGTTCCTGAGACTGTTAAAAGAAATTTACACATTTATCAGAGGAAAACTACTTTTAGTAGACAAAACAAACATAAGACTTAAATTGAAGCAGGCTACAATGGCAGTGCTTAGATTTATTGCTCTTTATAAGGACTAGAACTTTTTTTTCACTTTTTAAATTTTTTTTAATTTGCTCTTACCTCAACGGAGCAACGGGGAGTCACAAAAAACTGATTAAATTCATCAGGGCTGAATTCCCCAAAGATATACTGAAAAATAAAACACAAAAGTAAGTAATTTATGAATTTCAATAGACTCTTGACCCGCTGTGGCTCTTCGGCACAGGGTACCATAAAACCTTGCCTTTTGTTAAAAAACAATGTTACTACCTTCATCAAGTCCCTTTACTAGAAAATTAAGAGGACCATGAGAAGCTAACAAGCACCCATTTCTGTGTCCAGTCGTAACAGGCAACTCAAGTTACAATCTTAATATACTAGATTCTGGGAAACCAGGCTGTATCTATAATCTAAAAACCAATGCTACAGTCAGCTGGGGCAGTGGAGCATAGGATAGTGGGGATCTGGGCTGGTATTACTTCCTGGGGCATACCAAGCAGCACCAGAGCCATGAGGTTCGAGGGCTACTTGCTGCCCTGCAAGGCAGTGTACAAGGGAGCCAAAAACGTCAGAGAAGGGATGGAGGGGAGAGATAGACGGTGGGAGGAGGTGCTGGGAGGGACCAAGCCTGGAATAGTTTGGTTTGGGGGTGGGTCCTTAGCTAATGACTGGTAAAATTTGCTTAATGACAGTGACATGGGCTGTTGTCACTATGTAATTGACGATACGTCAATTTATAACTGCATCACTTAGTGACTGAAATTCTGGTCCTAATTGGGGACGTAAATCGAGGATTACCTCTGCTAAAGTAAAATTGGTTTGGAAATCTACTTAAAGCATTTGTTAATCCATTAAGGACTATCTAAGCAGCTGGTAGGTATCAGCTATGCAACAACTCAAAGCAAACTGACAACTTAAGCATGCCAAAAGTCACTCTCATATTTCAATGAATTTTCAACAGCGCTAATCAAACTAATTTCAACTGATACTATACTCTGGCAATGTTTCAAATTACAGCAACTAGCACAGCTTGCTGAACTGTAACCTGAGATGAATGTGTTAGATGAAGCTATGCAACACAACTAACATTTAAAATGCTGTTTTAACAACTTATTCCTATATATACACACATTCTTCTTAAAGGCTTAAATGTTTAATTTACCACTTTGCTGAAGCTGTGCCTCAAAATACAAACTGATTATCCCCTCCCCCCCCCCAATCTTAGATTATTATTTATGGAGTAACATTTATCCTTGTACAATTATTCCTTCACGACGAGACAAAGCACGAAAACCATCTTTCCAACAGTTCAAATCATTTATCTTTTGCTGAGCTGCTTAAGAATGGGCTCCTTGTTATTCAATCACAAAGACATCACACAAAACCCACAATAAGGGTCAGGAAAGCACGGAGGAATAGTTCCGCAAACTTCATTTAAACAGCCCGTGCAGGTAGCTCTCCACCACAATAGGGATCGGGAAACTTGTCATTAGGCAGTATGGTCATTAAGTGAGGTATCATGTGACTGCACCTTTCCTGCCATGGTCATTAAGCAAATGACCATCAGCTAACCATGATTTGCAACCTCCTGCTACTTTCCCCACTGGCTCTCAGAAGCTGACAGGGAAAGTTGCAAATGGTGATCATGTAACTTGCAGGATGCTGCAACGGTCACAAAATGTGCAAATGGTTGCCAAACGATTATTTGACTGCAGGGACTCTTCAACAGGCATGCGAGAACCAATCATGTCCTTTTTTTCCAGTGCTGGCATAACTTTGAACAATCACTAAGTTGTTGTTAAGCAATGTCAGATATATATGCAGTAATCCTGCGGGATTGGGCGGCCTATAAATTTAATAAATAATAAAAATTTATAATGTAGTGTGTGTGCGTGTGCATATATGTGTGTGCGCATGTGCATATATATATGTGTGTGTGTGTATGTATGTATGTATGTATGTATGTATGTATATATATATATATATATATATATATATATATATGTATGTATGTGTGTGTGTTTTTTTATTTGTGCTGATAAATAAATAAAGGCACAAATAAAAAAAAAACACAAATATAACAAAGGCAACAGTAAAAACATTGGGTTTCTGTCGTGATGGACTCTTGTGACAAGCCGAAGGACAGATGATGGAAGCAGTTAGCTTCCTCCCATAATTGGGGCTTACCAGGGGTTGTAAAAAATCTTATACACACATATATACATATATATATACATACATATATACATACATATATATACATACATATTAGATTTTTACAACCCCCGGTATGCCCAAATATGGGAGGAAGATCACTACTTCCATTCTCTGTCCTTCGGCTCGTCACAAGAGACCATCCAGGCAGAAACCCAATATTTTTACTGTTGCCTTTTTGTTACATTTTGTTGTATTTGTGCTGATAAATAAATAAAGGGAGACTAGTATAGATCTATTTCAAGCTATTTAGCTCTCATCAGCTAGCCATACCCTTGTGTGTGTGTGTGTGTGTGTGTATCAGATATCCTAAAAATGTTGCCTTACACAGCTACAGACTAGTATTTTAACATCCCGTGCGCTCTTCTCTGTCTATTTTACATGCGCAGCAGAATGTAGTAAAATCCTGACATGACAAATTGACTGCACCACTCCACAAGCCACCTCTACTACTCACTGCATTGTAATTCCAGGACTGAAAAAGAATCCATTTTCTGTGGTGCTTAGATGTTATCTGAAGTTTACAGCACGAGTTTTACTTTCAATAAACTGCTACAATAGACAACTTTTCTGAACGATCCAGTCCAATTTACCATTCCTTTATTCCAACCTATGTATATGGTCCGCTACTTACACCAATGTTAGCTTATTGTAATAAACTATTTTATTTCCTTTGCTATTTCTTCCAGTAAGTCTTTACATGCATCTCTGCTGGACAGGCAGCAATAATTTGTTATTTCTAAATGAAAATATACGAAATTTTTGTTCTGGCTTTGGGAAACTAACACTGTGTTTAACTCGCTCACCTTTTGCAACTACTTGCAGTTCATGTCTTTCAATTACAAAAGGTTTTGCCTGCAGGAAAGAGGGAAATCTACTGATATTCTCCTATTCAGGCTATTCAAATAAGTCACCTAGGAAGCTGCTTGACTCCCTACCTGAGCGCATTCATACTATAAGAACTTTTTAAAAAAATGCCTTTTGTTCCAGCATGACAATCCAAACAGGATGATCGGAAGATGGAAAGACAAAGACAAGGAGTGGGAGGAATTTAGTTCTTGAATGAAACTGTACTCCAGGCAGATAGTATCTATAAGATTGCGCTTATGTCTTCCAAAACCTGTAAATCCTGCTGGAGAAGTGGAAACTGATGGGAGGGTTGGTGTCAGCTGTTAAACAAGAAATCTAAATATTTGTGGCCTATTTTATCTGACAGTTGCCTAAGGACAGAACTGTAGGTTTTAGTGTTTTCTGGGGAATAATAAAAGACATACTACAAAATACTTCTAAGCTAAAAAAATCTCCAGCCAAAATAGCCCATTTAAAATTGGGTGTCATGTATCAAGACTATACACTAAGGCAAAAGCTGAGACCCAATTATTTTGAAACTGTGTTTTAACCCAATGGTAGCACTTTATGATGGAGACAACGGGTTTGGATTCTGACAATTGATTCTGTCAGACATCTTATTCGGTTTCTCCATTCTCTTTTTTTTTCTTCCCCTTGTTCAGTCCAGGCCACCTTCAACTTAATCAGATAGCAAGCGATTAAAGCCTCTTATCAACTCACCAATGAAAGAGGAGTACCTGATGTGCATTTAACCACCTCTCTGCTTTCACCTTGGACAAACACACATCACAATTTATTAAGTATGGAATGAGAACATTCTGGTTCTAATTACAGAAGTTTTTTTAAAACTGAGAAAACGTCTCCTGCGATGAAACACTGCTGCTATTTAAATGCTGAGTGCCACGCTAAATGGTCATATATAAAGCATTATGTACAGCCATATATCAACTATTTCAACTGGACAGAAAAAAAACTGCATGTCTAGCAATCCAGGTCTTTCAAACTGACCATCTACTTTGCTGAAACAGCATTAAAGTGACAAATGATTATAATCCAGTGGCTCAAAGCCAGAAAGTTCTAAATACAATGATCTGTTAAAAAGAAAAACAACACCCTGACAACAATAAGCAAAAAGTAATATTATAGTAAGCTGAAACTTAGATGTATGGATTAGCTATAGACACTCACAACAGATAATTCTGCAGAAAGCGCATTCCATAAATGCATATTTTATCATGCTAATTCTAAAATAAGGGAAGATTGTCAAACTTATCTGGAGGAATCATAGCAAGCCAATAATTCCATACACCTTTTATTTTTACAAGAAGGCTGCCAAAGCGTTTAGTCATGGTTTGTTGAGTAAGCCATGGTGGTTTGAGGCATGCATCATACCTTGATAGGTACATCATACTACAGGTAGTCCTCAATTTATGACAATTGAGCCCAAAATTTATGTTGCTAGTGAGGAATTTGTTAAATGAATTTTGCCATTGTATGACCTTTCGTGCCACATTTGTTAAGTGAATCACTGCAGTTCTTAAACCAGTATACACCGTTGTTGTTAAGTGAATCTGGTTTTCCCATTGGCTTTGCTTGTCAGAAGGTCGCAAAAGGACCACATGACTCTGGGACATTGCGACCGTCATAAATGTGAGTCGGTTGTCAAGCGGCCGAATGTAAATCACGTGACCATGGGGATGCTACCACGATCATAAGTGCGAAAGATGGTCAATTTTTTCAGTGCCGTTGAAACTTTGGTCACTAATGAACTGTTAGTCAAGGACTACCTGTACATGGGTCTCTGCATCATGATAAGACTATAGTACAGTACAGCTTAGCTCTGAGGTCGACAACGTTGCCTAGAGAATCCGGAGTAACTGCTTATTTCCAAATATATATATATATATATACTGACTCTATCCCAAATGGCAGAAATCACGTTTCAAATCTTGCAAAGCTGCAGCATTTTGTGAGAGCTCAGCCATTTTTTGTATGTACGATGAGGCTGTCATAGAACGAAGCCTTGGGCGGAAAGAATTTGGCTGAACATTATGTGAGAAACAACCTTTTCTAAGGTTGCATTCTAAATCAAAAGGTTGCTCTGTAGATTGCGATCGACATAAAAAAAATATTGCAAAAAACATTTAACTCACCACAATTCCAATTTCAAGAAAGCAACCTAAATTCCAAGCAAATTATATTCTAGACATTCTATTTAAACAGCGTGCAAAAAAAATAAATAAATCTTAGCACTGCAGATAGCACAGACTGCAATAAGAATATTTTAATTAAGAAAAAATTTAGTATTTCGCTTCCATTAAAATAATTGGGTTATCATTACTGGTTGTTTCTGTGCTTTCAACTAAGTCTTGACTTTTAGAGAGACAACTATGACAAGTCCATGAAGTTTTCTAGGTAGGCTTTCAGAAGTCGTTTGTCATTGCCTACTTCCTAGGTTTGAGAGACTGTATGTCCCAGATGGATTTATACCTGTGGCAGGACGGGAACTCACAGCTTCCAAGATTGTTTTCTAGTGCCTTCTCATTACATAAAACTGGCTCGCAATCTTGTTTTATAAATCTTTTTTTTAAAATTATCAAGGTGGAATAAAAAGGTTAACATGTAGTACAAAAGAACTGCCAGAAGCTTCAAGTTCAGGCACATCTTAATGTTCAGAAATTTTTAAAATCCAGGCTATTAGAGATTTATAATAGCAAGGTGAGAGAATCCTACAGATATAATTTAGTTAAAATGGTGGAAGAATTCAAGGTAATTTTAGCATACTTAATTTTTCTCACTTGAATAAACTGCATATATACAATCTTTGTGCATATGCACAAATATCCATGCCATGAGTGAACAGAGATTTTAAAGCAGGTATCTGCCTCAAAAATAAACTTTTCAAATTAAACATGTGGTTTAGCAGATATTATTCATTTCAGAGGAAGCAACAAATGACATGAATTTAATATATGATCATATTCCAACAGCATTTGAAAATATACTTGTAGTCCAAATAGACCCCAAAAGAACCAGGACAGGAAAGGCATCACAACCTCTACTACAAATAATGTAGTGCCAATTAAAAGGTAATTTTCATAATAAAAATATAGTAAATAATCACTTACAAACTGCTAATTTTCAATTTCAAAACATCACTCCCACTATTACTGACAAGACCAACCAAAAATTAAAAAACAAAAGTTCTGGAGAATTGAAATGATTTCACTTTCCTGGAAAATAGGTATAGCATCCCTATGATACTGATGGAAAATTATCCATCAGGGTGGATCTTAAATGAAATGCAGGAGAAGCAGATTAGAAACACATTCTTTTAGGTGCTATGATGCTTTGGGGCTTTTTTTTAATCCAATATAATTACTTTTTTTTAAAAAAAAAAACAATCTAATTAATGTATCTTTTTTGAAGCAATGTACAAGATAATTTGAAGGAACAGAACACCAGTCCTAAGGCTCCAGATACTAAATAGCCTTACTACAAATCTGTTGGGGGGGGAGGGGGTTGTTGGTTTTCTTGGTGCTTTCTGAGCTTGGTTGTTTTCTTACAGATGTTTCATTACCCATAGTAACATTATCAATGTACTATGTGTTTAAAAACTGAAAATATCTTTCTCTTATATTTTCTTATACTAAAGCAAGTGGTATCCTTGCGTCCTTATCCTAGAGCCATGATGGCGGACCTATAGCAATAGCAGTTAGACTTATATACCGCTTCATAGGGCTTTCAGCCCTCTCTAAGCGGTTTACAGAGTCAGCATATTGCCCCCACAGTCTGGGTCCTCATTTCACCCACCTCGGAAGGATGGAAGGCTGAGTCAACCTTTGAGCCAGTGAGATTTGAACCGCCGAACTGCAGTTAGCAGTCAGCTGAAGTGGCCTGCAGTACTGCACCCTAACCACTGCGCCACTTCGGCTCTTCTATGGCACGCAAAGCCATTTCTGAGGGCACGCGAGATGTTGCCCTGTCAGGTCCAGCGCGCATGCGTGCGCTGGCCAGCTGAGTTCACTCTTTTTTAAAGCCATTTTTCGCCCTCCCCATGCTCCAGAGGCTTTATAGGAGCCTGGGGAGGGTGAAAAGAGCCTCCCCTGCATCCCCCGGAGGCTTCATGAGCTTCCGTGAAGCCTCCGGAGCGCAAAAAACCGGCCCTACGGGCAAACCAAAAGTTCAGGAACGGACTTCAGGTTTGCTCGGAGAGTAGTTTTGACTTCTCCAGTGGCTTCAGGGAAGCCTCCTGAAGGTCCCTGAAGCTTCCGGAGGGCGTCCAGGGGGGCGGGGGAGGCTGTTTTCACCCTCCCCAGGCTCCTATAAAGCCTCTTGAGCCTGGGGAGGGCGAAAAAAGCATGCAAAAAATTGGGGGGGGTCACTCCTGTAGGGGGGGTTGCGCATTGCATTATGGGTGCAGCACACAACCCCCCCTGCGCTCCCCCCACTTATGGCACGCAAGCCAAAAAAGGTTCGCCATCGCTGCTATATAGTGAACTTTATTACTGAAAAGTACTGACCTTTGCCTTCTATTAAAATCTAACAATTTAACCATTACACAAAATTGGGTTGGTATTGCAAAACCACTTTTGAGGTTACTTTGATTTAAAAAGCATACAACCTTCCACTGGAGAAGGTAAATGCACCCTGCTTCATGATGAAACTTACAATCATTGCTGAAACTTATTTAACTGAATCAGGATCTAATCAATGGTTTAGTATCGCCTTCCTTTTGCTTAAGAATTAGAGAAGCAAGCCATTCTGAGTCCCTACAAATAGGATGTCAAAAGTTTTCATGGCCTCAATTACAATGCAGAACAGCACATGGTAGACATACAAAGCACAATTCAGATTTCTGGCCACATAGAGGCAATATATGAAGTTGGGGTTTATATGGCTGGCAGTTATTACTATTTCAATTACAACAAAAAGGAATTGTAAGTACAGGATATATGAGATTTGTGTATACAAATATAGGCAACTAATTAGATCAATGAAAATGCAATATCTACATAGATTTGCAAGAGCTATGTGTAATTGCGTGTCTCCCAGAGCCAGATTGATTGCCTTTCAAGAAGTCATTCAACTTTAGCTTCCAATGCAAAAACTGGTTAGCTACTGAAGTAACAAAACCTAAGGAGAAAATATTGCTTTTAATATGCATATACAAACAAATATAAAGACAGAAATTATATTTGCTAAACTGAGTAGACAGAATTCATGACTTGAGGTGTGATACACAATAAAAGTTGTAAATGTCCTAGATTTCCATAAATTAACATAGCACAGCTCCCCCCTTTTTTTACAACTATGTATTTCCTGACTATTATAAATAGGAATGTAACCAAGTTGCTTTCTGGAGTATGTTTTACATCTCATCCCACAGGTAAAAATGCCACATAAAAATCAAAAGGAAATGAGGAGCTTTCATGACACCCAAATTTAGATGTAAAAATTCTCTTTGCTACCTAAACAGCATATCATCACTTTAAAATACAGCATTCCAGTAACTTTTCCGGCTGCATTCCTAACAGCGTGTTTGAAAACCTACAACTGTGAGCAGAGAAAACAAGTATCTAAGAGCCAGCAAAAGGAAATCTTCCCCCCTCCCAATATTGCTGTCAGCAAATGCTAAAAAGTTCTGCTCAATAAAAAGGGAAGGTGCCAAAAATCTGTCTTACCTCTATTCATACCCAAAAGTTATTATTCTCCTCTTTGCCCTTAATCCACTGCTACAAAAACACGTAAATTCATTACCAGCTCTCCTCCAAAAACCAAAGCTATTCATCACCTTTTTCCTGTATGTATGCATGTGCCTATAGGAGAATACCGAATTAAGAGTTGTATAATATATGTATAAATCATACATGTATGTATGCATGAATGGGTGCACATAGGCAAGTATTGGTTAGAATTGAACATGGTTATATGTATACATAATATAGCACACGTGTTCAGATAGGCAAGTATTGGATTAGTGTGTGTGTGTATATATATACATATATATACATATACATACATACATGTATGCATATATAACACATACATGTATGCATGCATATAGGCAAGTCTTGGATTAGAGTTGAGTGTGGTTGTGTGTGGCATAATGGCTAAGACGTTTGCCTAAGATGCAATACAGCACAGGTTCGAATCCCAGTAAGGGTATGGCTAGCTGATGAGAGCTAAATCTGGATCTGGATACTTGAGATAAATCTGGATCTGGATACTTGAGAGACCGCCTTCTGCCAATCACCTCCCTGCGACCAATAAGATCACACAGATTGGGCCTCCTCCGTATTCCATCGGCCAGCCAGTGTCGGCTGGCAACTACAAGGAGGAGGGCCTTCTCAGTAGTCGCCCCGACCCTTTGGAACGAACTCCCCGTGGAGATTCGTACCCTCACCACCGTCCAGGCCTTCCGCACAGCCTTGAAGAACTGGCTAGCCCGTCAGGCCTGGGGATGAAGATAGTTGCCCCTCCCGAATGATGAATGCATGTTGGTTACTGTTTTATTATATGTGTCTTTGTTATTGTCTGCATTTCCCCTTCCCTGATTTTATGTGAGCCGCCCTGAGTCCCCTCAGGGAAAAGGGCGGCCTACAAATGTCAATAAAATCTAAAATCTAAATGGCTTGAAGTAGATCTGTACTAGTCTCCCTTTGTTTATTTATCAGCACAAATAAAACACATATACATATGCATACATACATACATATAACACATACATGTATGCATGCATATAGGCAAGTCTTGGATTAGAGTTGAGGGTGGTTGTGTGTATACATAACATAAATGTATGTATGCAGGTGTGCGTGCAATAACACAAGTATTGGATTACTGTGGATGTGTGTATACATAACATGAATGTATGTATGCATTTGTGCATATAGGCAATTACTGGATTAGTCTTGTGTGTGTATATGTACATATAACACATATATGTATGCATATGTATGTATAGGTGAGTACTGGATTAGTGTGTGCGTCCACGCACACCCAGACATACATACTCACACATCTACATATGCATGTGTGTGTATAGGTGAACACTGAATTAATGTGTGTGTGCACGTGTGTATACACAAACACACAATCTACCTGCCCCCCCCATTCCAATCCAAACCTCCCTCTTACCTGGACTTTCAACCCAACAAGGCCAGCCTAAGCAAGGCAACCAAACCACAAGGAGAACGAGGCCTCCTTTTCCTTCCAGCTGGCAAATAAGCCCACTCCCCACTAAAGACAAAGGGCAGCCCACCCATTCCCTGGAGAAGAAAATCTCCCTCAAACCCCCCAACCCGCACCCGAAGGAAGGCGCTCCTGGCCCTGTCCCAAACGCCCCCGGGGCGAAAGAGGTGGGAAGCCAGGCCGAGCCGAGGCAGGCCGCCCCTCCACGCGGTCGGCGCCTGAGCCTTCAGCGGGGCCTCCGCCCGCCGCCTCCGTCCTCGCTTGGCAGAGGGAAGCCCCTCTCCCTCCCCCACCACCGCCATGCGGCACGGCCGCCCCACTGAAGGGCCCCGCGGGGGGAAGGGGAGGCCCGCGCGCGCCCCCCGCCCTCCCCTCCCCAGTACCACATAACCCATCAGCCCCGGCTCCCTTTTCCCCGTCCGAGAGCGTCGGAAAGGCTCCGCGGGGCTGCAGCCTCGGAGTCAGGCCCGGCCCAGTCAGCGTGTTCCCGCCCCGGGCAGGGAGGGCCCTCGGCGGTTTTACCTGAGCGCCGTGGACCGCCATGGCGCCCGGGCCCCTCGCTGAGGGAGAAGGCGGCCGCGGCGGCGGGGCTCAGCCGTCTCCCTCAGCGCCTCACGCGGCGGGCGCCGCCGCCGCCATCTTCTCGCTCGCTCGCTCGCTGCTGGCAAAGGCGCACGGCCGCCACCACACACGGCGGACGGGCGGGCAGGGGAGGGGCGGCCGCGGCGCCTGCGCACTAGAGGCCCGCGCGCTTCGCGGCACGCGCTTCGCGATCCCACAGGCGGGCTCGCCGGCTGGCGGGTGAGCCACTCCCTCCCTCGCCCCTCTGCGCATGCGCCTTCCCAACGGATGAGGCCGGGAAGGGAGGCCAAGTGCTGGCTGCGCAGGCGCGCGACGAACCGTGGTCCGGTTTGAGGTGGGAGGGAGCCTTTGAGGCGACTTGCGCAAGCGCGGCTCGCCTCCGGGGGGGCGTTTCCTATACCGTCAGTCATTGATCGGTTTGAGGGGCCCCGACTTGGGCATGGTGGTGGGAGTTCTTATCTCACGATGCCCTGGAGCGGGGGGGGGGATTGACCTTATTCGTTACGGGAAATGAACGAATGAATGCGAGGGGAAACGATTGGCACGCATTCTCCTCATGGTGGTGGGGAGGAGCGGGTGTCCATACACGCGCGAGGGAGGGGCGACGGAGACATGTCGGGCGCACGCGCATTCCGGCCGTCGCGAGGGAAGGGAGCCGTCTGCGCATGGGCGCTTATTTGAATACATTTTTGCGCTTGCTCCGGAGTGGAGAGAGGTGTGGCTTCTTGCGCGACGGTGAGGTTGATCGGCACTGCGCAGGCGCCGGGCTTTCCCCAGAGCACGTGTTGGATGGAGCGGTTCTTAACAACCAGAGAAAAGGGTGTTGTCGGAAAACGCCGCCTAAATCGAGAGGCTGGCCTTTATTTTATTTTTTTTGCTCAAACCAACTTTTGGTTTTTTTGCTCAAACCAACTTTTGATGCAACCTTTGGTTGTTTTCTTGCAGACGTCTCATGACCCAACTAGGTATCATCAGTACTAGTAAGGAGTGAGGTTTGCTTTGGAATTGTTTAAATTTCCTACAACACCGCATTACTTTCCTGCAATATTTTAACTGGTCAGCTCTTCTCTCTAGGGCAGGGGAAAAAATGATGTTGCAACCCCATTTTGGACAGCTGAAGAAAACAGGTACATTGGATGTGATCCAGCTGGACGCTTCACGTGAAGCCTGGACAACATTACTCACTTTTACAAAATTACACTTTACAAAACTCTTCACTCCCTCCTTTTCAGGACGCTGATGATGGAAAGCAGCATCCTTGGCCGATCAATATGGAACAAAGCCAACTTTTCTTTGGAAACAAGTTTATTGTTTGAAATCCAAATTCGGGACCAAACACATAAAAAAGGCCTGGAGGAAAAGAGATTACATCGTTCCAAGCTAATATTTGTTGAGCAAACCTTGCAAAAATGATCTGCTCCGTTTACAGGAAAGAAGAATGTTTCTATACAAATTAGGTCTAGAAGATAGTTGTTTCCCCAATGTTTTTACTCCTAGAGACTACACTGACAAGTTCCTGCAGTTTTTTTTGGCAGTATTTTCAAAAGTGGCCTTTATCCCCCTTTGGCTGAGAGAGGAGGAGTGGTGAAAGTCACCCAACTGGCTTTGTGTCTAAGGCAAGACCAAGATTCACGTTTCACTGCCCATCGTTCAGCGCCTTAACCCTTCAAGTGAAACCGCTTCTAAGTGCCCAGCTAAGTATTAGCAAAACAGGATCTTCTACTAAATAAAGGCTTCTCCAAATTCATGAGAAATGTGCTTTGCCTGGAACAGAGAGCTAATCTTACACCCAATCATTTAAGCTACCTCTAAGTGTTGATACGCTCTTCAGGCCAAAACACAACATGCACTGTCATTACAGGGAGGGTAAAAAATAAACCAGATGTTTCAGGAACCTCTTAGCTGGTGAAAACAGAATATGAAGTACTGCAGCTTCACGAATCTCAATTCAACCATAAAGGACAGTTGAATGTTACTGCAGCTGACTGCCGGCTGTCTGCAATTTGAATCTCACCAGGCTAAAAAGTTAACTTAGCCTTCCATCCTTCTAAGTTGGGTAAAATGAGGACCCAGACTGTTTGGGGCAAGATACTGGTGCTGTAAACCGCTTAGAGAGGGCTGTAAAGCTCTGTGAAGTGGCATATAAGTCTAAGTGCTGATTGCTATTGCTATCTCATTCTCACTTCTCCGTTTTGATCAATTTGCCCAAAGTAGGATTTTAATACAAGAAGTGAGCTTTGACGGACAGGCTTTTACTGACACAATTCTACCTTCCAAGAAAAGGCAAATCTACCTGTGCCCTGCTTTCTCTGAAGATCCCTGACATTCATCTCCCCATTTGTAGATGCTCTGCTGATTTCTTCTCACAGACTTCGTGCCCTAACGCTTAGGTTGCTCCCGAAACGAGTAACGTTTGCTCGCCATTCCGAGAAACAAGGATGGACAACGGAGGAAGTTCTCTAGCCCAAGTCAAGAAGGTATAATTCTGAAGTTTCCAAAATCAGTTCTCTGTACAGGTTGTCCTCGACTTACGGCAGTGCATTTAGCAACCATTTCAATGTTCAGATGGGTGCTGAAAAAAAGTGACTTCCGACCACTTCTCACACGATTCTTGTGGCATTCTCGCGATCAAAATTCAGGCACTTGGCAAGGAAGGTTGAAGCATCCGAGAATCACATTATCACCATATTGCAACCTTCTCAACCAGCTTCTGACAAAGATCAATAGCAAAAGCTGGATTCACTTAGCAACTACACAATTCACTTAACAACCGTGGCATTTTGCTCCACCACCAGGGGAAGAAAAGATGTTAAATCAGGTGCAATACTGCTTCACAACCGCCTCGTTTAGTGATGGGAATTCTGGTTCCAATCGTGGTTGTAAATTTGCGGTCTGCCTGTATCGGGACAAGGACAGGCTTCGACCCAAGCGCTACCCCTCATCTCCCTCGATGTTCGTGGCATTGTGGCTTGGCCTTTTTCTTTTTGTCGTGCGACCTGGGCCTCAAGACGCAGACGCAAGCCGACACGCCGGCGATGGCCTTGGGAAGGTCGCTCCCTTTCTGCCACTGCTTAGTCATTTTGTCGTAGACCTGAAGGGCCCTGGAGAAGACCGTGTTCTCCCAACTGTAGCCGCCCAGGATGTAGATCTTGCCGTCCCAGGTGGCTACGCCAGACTCGCTGTTAGCCTGGAGCAGAGGCGCCACTCTCGTCCACTGATTGCATTTGGGGCTGTAGGATTCCACCTCCAGGATGTCGAAGCGTGTCATGGTCTCCAGGTGGTCGTCGCTGCCCCCGATCGAATAAATGTCGTCATGTAAAGTAGACATGCTGTGCCAGCCACGGGCAGTGATCATGGGCCTCCTCTCCTCCCAGGCATCCGTCCGGTAATCATAGCACAGCAGGTTTTTGCGATAGGGGCCGATCTGGTAATCGTGGCCTCCCGAAATGTAGACGAGTTCCTCGTGGACGGCGCCTGCGTGACCGTACGTGAACCTGCAGCGGAAGAAAAAACGAAACGAGACTTTAAGCGACCCATCTTAGCAGGAGGAGCTTTTACTATTTACTCTGCGGTGTTAACAGAGCATGCCTGGCTGCGTTGAGTTAGCAATTGCAGTTAGACTTATATACCGCTTCATAGAGCTTTCAGCCCTCTCTAAGCGGTTTACAGAGTCAGCATATCGCCCCCACAGTCTGGGTCCTCATTTTACCCACCTCGGAAGGATGGAAGGCTGAGTCAACCTTGAGCCGGTGAGATTTGAACAGCCGAACTGCAGAACTGCAGTCAGCTGAAGTAGCCTGCAGTGCTGCATTTAACCACTGCGCCACCTCGGCTCTTACAGTTCGATCCTGACTGGCTCAAGGTTGACTCAGCCTTCCATCCTTCCGAGGTGGGTAAAAAGAGGACCCAGATTGCTGGGGGCAACATGCTGACTCTGTATACCGCTTAGAGAGGGCTGTAAAAGCACTGTGAAGCGGTATATAAGTCTAAGTGCTTACTGCTTACATTTACAAATAACTCAAGGCAGCTAATTGTAATTTAATAAATTTATATGCCGCCCAATCCCATAGGACTCCGGGCGGCTTACAAAAACAAGACTAAAAGATAAAAAGTTAAAAACTAGAAAGAGAGGAAAACAAATTTAAAAGCAGTGCACTATACGCTCAATCTTGGTGGGGCCGGACCTCATTCGCGTGGTCAACAGCCCCAGGCCTGCCGGAATAGCCAGGTTTTAGTGGCTTTTCGGAAGGCCGAGAGAGTGGGAAGGGTCTGGATCTCCACGGGTAGATCGTTCCACAGGGCCGGGGCAGCTACAAAGAAGGCCGTCCCCCGAGGGGTCACCAGCCGGCAGTGTCCGGTCGACAGCACCCGGAGAAGGAGCAAAACATATCTAACACACTTTATCCTACTTTTAACAACAACAGCCCTCTGAGGTAGGTTGGGCTGAGAGCGGGGCTGGCCTAAGGTCACCCAGTTGGCTTTTACGGCTAAGCTAGGACTTGGGATTTTTGAATTTGGCCTTACGGTTAGCTCTCTGGATCCAAAAACCAAGAAAGATCCTTCCCTTATTCAGTACGTAAGTCCATGCAATCCAATATGTGCCTCGCATAGGAATTATTTGGAGCCCCCTGGGCACAACCTTCGGTTGCCCAAGTACCTTTGGTGATATATCAGTTGTAGATTGTAGATTGTAGATAAATTTATTTATAGGCCGCCCTTTTCCCTGAGGGGACTCAGGGCGGCTTACAACGTATAGGGAAGGGGGTACACACAATGACGTATAAAAACAGTACATAATTAAAAATAGAAGCAACATTCATTCACCATTCGGGAGGGGACGGATTATAATCTTTAACCCCAGGCCTGACAGGCCAGATCTTGAGGGCTGTGCGGAAGGTCTGGAGGGTGGTGAGGGTACGAATCTCCACGGGGAGATCGTTCCAAAGGGTCGGAGCTACGACTGAAAAGGCTCTCCTTCGCGTAGTTGCCAGTCGACACTGACTGGCGGATGGAACTCGGAGGAGGCCTAATCTGTGTGATCTGATAGGTCGTAGGGAGGTAATTGGCAGGAGGCGGTCTCTCAAGTTGTGATATAAAGGTAAGCAACCTTAAGAGCAGGAGGCAATCTCTGGCCTAATTTCAAGACAGTTTTGCAAGAATATACCTGTGGGTTGCTTCATCTTGCAGGAGAGATGGGTGGGACAGAGAATTAAAAACTTAAAAAAGAGCAGAAAAAAGAGAAAGAATTGTGTGTGTAGGAAACGGCAGAGGTTTTCGATGCTACCAGGTTTTCCTGATCTTCTCTCCGGAGGCCTCCTTAATCTCATTTCATTTCATTTATTGGTTTTGTATGCCGCCCACTCCCGAAGGACGCCGGGCGGCTTACAATAAAACTGGGGAAGGGGATAAAGAAGACAATACAAGACAATACAACAATTTAAAACACGACAACATTCACAGATGAAGCGCGGCTGGATACTTTCAACAGCCCCCAGCCTGCCGGAACAGCCAGGAGTTAGTAGCTTTGCGGAAGGCCGGGAGGGTAGTAAGGGTCTGGATTTCCACGGGCAGTTCGTTCCAGAGGGCCGGAGCTGCAACAGAGAAGGCTCTTCCCCGGGGGGGTCGCCAGCCGGCATTGGCTGGCAGATGGAATCCGGAGGAGGCCAAGACTGTGCCATCGAATCTGGTGCTTTCCAGATGAGTCACAACTGTAGTCGCCTAAATTAACAGAATAGCAGACTTGGAAGAGACCCTGGAGGTCTTCTAGTCCAACCCCCTGCTCAAGTAAGGACTCCTGTGCCGTGCCGGGTAAGTGGCTGACTCTTTCCAGAATGTCTACCACTTTTTTTCGTGGCACGACAAAACCGCGGTCCACTAAAGCGCGCCCGATTAAAGCGCGTCGCTGACGTCATCAGCAGCGCGACAACGACCGCGGAGAAAAAAGGGCGCTTTAAAAAGCGCTTTTAAAGCAAGCCGATTCACGTAAAGGTAAGGGTTAGAGTTAGGGTTAGGTTAAGGGTTAGGGTTACGTTAAGTGTTAGGGTTAGGTTTAGGGTTAGGTTAAGGGTTAGGTTTAGCGTTAGGTTTGGGGGGGTTAGGTTTAGGTTTACGCGTTAATTTTAGCTTTACCGCTCACAGCGTGCATTTTTCATCACGCTGTGATGACATCAGGTACGCGGTTTCATCGAGCGCGCTTTAGTCGACCGCGGTTTTGTGGTGGAACCCTTTTTTTTATAATACGGTGACCAAAACAGCATTCTGTTCTATCATCATCATCTGCGTTTCACACCTGGGCAAGCCGGCGACGTAAGACCAGCTGTCCTTCTCGGGGCTGTAGGTCTCAACCGAGGACAGTGCTCCGTGTTCATTCCTGCCGCCCACAGCCACCAGCATGTCCCTGATGGCCCCAAGATAAAAGTCCACTCGCTGTTGCCTCATCGAGGCGAGCTGAGAACGGGAGAGAAAAGCAAAAAAAAAATATGTGCCAAGGGTCATCATCAGTCACAGAAACCCACAATTAAAAACAAGCGCGTAAAAAAAATGCAAGTAGAAAAATAGGAACCGCCTTTGGTGGGAAGGGAACAGTGTTCCTCCGTGCGCCTTCGGCGTTGAGTCATGCTGGCCACATGACCACGGAGACGTCTTCGGGCAGCGCTGGCTCTTCGGCTTTGAAACGGAGATGAGCACCGCCCCACTTGAGTCGTGAACGACTAGCACATATGTGCGAGGGGAACCTTTACCTTTATGAACGTTCATTTTAACATTTGTAAAAAATAAATAATAGTAATTTGCAACTGAAAGATTCTTCTGGATGTATCACAGCAGATCATTTGGGAGAGATAAACAGAAAGATGGATACCAACACCTTGAAGTCAAGAGGGGAACCTTTACCTATGCACACACCGTACATCTATACATGCATACACACACACACACACGCACACATTATTTGCTTGGGTCCTGATAGGTTGCTGCAGCCAGATATTTGTGCTTCATTTTTGCTTCTTAAAGGAGACCGTTTCAGAAAGACCACTTCCCCAGTTCCACAGAAATCATATGAACAGACAAACTGGGAACGCTGGGAACCCCGAGCCGTATTTTTAATCACTCCTCTTTGAAAGCATCAAAGCCTCTCCTTGACTTGGGTTTTCCCAGGATTCCAAGCGTCGTAGCCCAGAGCTTGCTGGGAACCCAACCTCACAGTTAAAAGGGAACCCCGGTTTTTATTAGTGGCGATGGCAGAAATCTTGTCCCCTTTACAGAGAGTCTTCGACTTAACGACCGTTTGTTTAATGACCATTAAAAGTTCCAGCGGCACCTGGAAAAAAGTGACCTTTGACAACCGTTGCAGCATCCCCATAGTCACAGGATCAGGATTCCAAAACTTGGTCACTGACTCATATTTATGATGGTCGCAGTGTCCTCGGGTCACGTGATCCCCTTTGGCGACTCTCCGACAAACAAAGTCAATGGGGAATTTACCTAACAACCATGCTACTTAGCTTAACAACTGGATTTATTCACTTAGCAACCGTGGCAACAAAGGCCGTCATTGGAGTGAAAACTCACTTAAGCCGTGGAAATTTTGAGCTCACTTGTGGTCGTAAGTCAAGGACTTTCTGCATCTCCAAACAAACGGAAAGAAAGAAAGAAAGAAATTATCTACCAGAGCTTGAGCCTCA
>NC_045554.1:46385584-46407917 GCF_009769535.1 Thamnophis elegans | reverse complement strand
CTGTTTTCCCCCAAAATAATAGCGGAAGGGCTGTGACCTCCTCAAGACTAAACACAGCTCTCTAAGCCTTCTCCAAAGCTACTACGGGGTTGAGAGATTGTTAACGGGGGGAAGAAAGAACGTTAAATACAGGGTGAATTAAGACGGGTTGATATCTGATTCACTGAAATGAAATCCTATTTAAACCGGGCCAGCCTCTTTGGCCAGGCACCAGCTAGTAGTAGAGGAGTGAGCACTGATCTACTATTCAAAACCAGATGTGGGCCTTGATTGAAACAAGTCATGCGTTTGTGGGGCATAAAAGTTCCTTTTCTTCCACCAAGCCAACTTATTTATTCAGAGCTCTGTTTCCAGAAGGTTTGTTTCTTCAGTTAGGTATGTGGCAGATTGTGGGGTGTTTTCCCCCCCCCACCCTCCCTACCATTGCTTAAAAATAATTTCCGTCTGCCCGATGGAACTTTGTCACAAAGAGCTGTGCGGAGTGTTGCAGTGTCAGATTGCGATTGTGTGTATATTTTCCTAGGAGTAAGAAGCCTTGCAGACCATGGGATTTTTAAACATGCATGGGTGGGTGGAAGGTCAGAGGGGATGTGGGGCGTGTAGTGGATGTGCCTGTTTGCAGCCCCTGCAAATCCACAAATGCTGACGTCACTAAAGGTCAAAGAGAAGCTGAAATATTTGCATTAAGCAGCCCTGGAGGGAAAACATCATCTTTTATTTCAGTTTTTCATGGAATACGAGGAATCTTATTTGCCTTAAAGGAAGAGCTTGATTTTGCATCCTATGATCTTTCTTCTTTCTTTCTTTCTTTCTTTCTTTCTTTCTTTCTTTCTTTCTTTCTCTTTCTTTCTTTCTCTTCTTTTTTTCCTTCCTTCCCTCTTTCTTTTTTCTTTTTCTTCTTTCTCTTCTTTTCTTTTCCTTCCTTCCTTCCCTCCTTTCTTCTCTTTTCCTTTCTTTCAAAACGTTGCTGTAAAGACCAGTAAATGAGGGACGAAGCGAAACGTCTCTTTTTCTGATTGTACTGTTTTGTAACCTTATTGGGTTTTTTTTCTTCTTTGTTCCTTTTTTTTTTTAAAAAAAAGAAATATTCTGCCTTTGTACCCTGAATGTGTAAGATGATTGCTGGTGAGACTTGTAAAACAATTACATAGCAGGCCTGGTTTGCGTTCTTGTGAATGTTAATGCTATTTGCTTCGGCTGGGAACGAATGGGAATTGTGTGATCTATCTTCATTGGGCAGTTAAGAGTATGGATTAACTTAATTTAATTATTTGTTTGTTTGTCGAACGTGTACAAGATAAGTATATGGTATGAATGAACATCAACATAAACAAAGGTAAATACAGAAAAATGGGGACAGGAGGGATGGTAGGCACACTGGTGCGCTTATGCACTCCCCCTTTACGGACTCTTAGGAATGGGGTGAGGTCCACAGTAGACAATTTGAGGTTGAAGCTATGGGGGTTTGAAGATGTAACATGGAGTTGCGATTGTCAAATCACGGACTGTACCAGTGGTGGGATTCAAATAATTTACCAACCTTCTCTGCCCTAATGACCAGCTGGGTAGGCGGGGCTCGGTGGTCATTGATCATGTGGGCGTGGCCAAGTCAATGTCACTCAGGTGGATGGGCGTTTGATTTGATTTATTGCATTTCATGCCGCCCTATTCGCCTTAGCTGTTACAGTGGTAATAAGGTTAACCGGAGAGAGTTTCTGTAAGCAGGGCAATAATGATGAGGCTAGAAAACAACACCAGAATGTTTCCTTCCTGCCTTCCTTACAGGATTAGCCCTGTAAAGTGGGGAAAAACAAAAGGATTTCTTCCAACAATCGGTTCTCTGAACTACTTAGAAAGTTACCAACCGGTTCTCCCAAATAGGTGCGAACCGGCTGAATCCACCACTGGACTGTACCCATCTTACATTTCAGTCTTTTGGTTGGGGGAGAGGGCAAGAGATGGTCCGGTCTGAAGAACATCAAGTCTAAAGAAAAGACAATTTATGGGAAGTCTCAGCCATTTCCAGAAACATAGAGAGAAACTATAGGGAAAATAAGCAATAAATATTTTACAGGCCAACAGAAAGTAAGACCAAAAACGTCCAATACGCATTAGCAATCGCATGTAGATTTACATACCGCTTCACAGTGCTTTACAACCCTCTCTAAGCGGTTTATAGAGTCGGCCTCTTGCCCCAACAATCTGGGTCTTCGTTTTACCCAAATCGAAAGGATGGAAAAGCTGAGCCAACCTTTGAGCCAGTGAGATTTGAACTGCCGAACTAGCAGTCAGCTGAAGTAGCCTGCAGTACTGCCCTCTAACCACTGCGCCACCTCGCCACGTTTGGCTACCTAGATGTCATTTAAACGTTAGAAAGCTTTCCTGGAAAACTTCCTCGCGGTCTACTGCAGAAGTTGTGGGTTCTGTAAAACTTTAAGAAGCTGGACTGCGACGTCTTGACGATTGTCTGGCTAACAGAATAACAGAGTTGGAAGGGACCTTTGGAGGTCCTGTAGTCCATCCTCCCATCAAGGAGGAACCCTATAGCAATAGCAATAGCAGTTAGACTTATATACCGCTTCCTAGGGCTTCCAGCCCTCTCTAAGCGGTTTACAGAGTCAGCAATATCGCCCCCACAATCTGGGTCCTCATTTCACCCACTCAGAAGGATGGAAGGCTGAGTCAACCTTTGAGCCGGTGAGATTTGAACAGCTGAACTGCAGAACTGCAGTCAGCCGAAGTAGCCTGCAGTGCTGCATTTAACCACTGCGCCACCTATCCCATTTCAGACAAGTGACTGTCCAGTCTCTTCTTGAAGGCCTCCAGCAATGGAGCACCCACAACTTCTGGGGCAAGTCGTTCCCTGATTAATTCTTCTCACTATCAAGGGAATTTCTCCTTAGTTCTAGGTTGCTTCTAGCCTTGATTAGTTAATCTTCCTTGCCTATTGGAGAGAATTGTACTAGATGTTCCTTGTGGCCTCTTCCATCTCCGCAGTTAACATGATCTTAGATTGCATCCTTGTTTTTTAATAGATGTAATGACCTTTCGAAATGAGCCGAGAGGATGCCAAGAGATTCAGCGGCTGAATCTCTTCCCATTGCATGGTACATTGTGTACTGGGGATGAAAGGGAGCATACTGGGGAAAACAGGTCGAAACCTTGCATACATGTCTCTCCAGAGCCCGGCTCCTATGTTCTTCCGAACCCTTTTGGGTTAGGACAACAAGCATTCAGATGAATCACTCGTCATGTGTTCACAGAGGAACTGTACCGCCATTAGATTCCCGGAGGGTCTGCTGAGAAAGGGAAGGTAATTCTTCTCCATGTCTCTGATGATAGGGCAGTGGGGTGGCTCAGCGGTTCAGAGGCTGGAATTGTTGGCTGGAAAGACCCAAGCATCACACGGTGGGGTGAGCTCCGTCCTCCTCCCAGCTCCTGCCCACCTAGCAGTTCGAAAGGATGCAAATGCGAGTAGGTAAATAGGTACCACTTTGGCGGGAAGATACAGGGCTCTGTGAATCCTGCTGGCCCCGTGACGTGCTGGTTCGATGGCCTTGAAACAGACATGAGCACTTGGCCCTTAAAGTCGGTGATGACTAGCGGAGTAAAAATACACGGGGAGATTCTCAGTCACCCAGGCCCAAAGGTCCTTTTTCAAGAGGCAACTGGACTTTCTGTTTTTTCTTTGAAGAGGTTTCACTTCTCACCCAAGAAGCTTCTTTAGTGTTTGTGAGTCTCTCTGTCTCTCTGTCTGTCTCTCTGTCTGTCTCTGTCTCTCTGTCTCTCTGTCTCTCTGTCTCTGTCTCTCTCTCTCTCTCTCTCTCTCTCTGTAATACATATTATATCTACTGGTAAAATAGTCTATGAAGATTCTCAGTCATCCAGTCATGTCCCAAAAGTGCTTTTTCAAGAGGCAACTGGACTTTCTGGTTTTTCTTTGAAGAGGTTTCGCTTCTCACCCAAGAAGCTTCTTCAGCTTCTAGAGGGTCTTGGACGAGAAGCGAAATGTCTTCAAAGAAAAACCGGAAGCCCAGTTGCCTCTTGAAAAAAGCACCTTTTGTTCTGACCGAGGCTTCCCAAGAGCGTGAAGCAAACGCCTCGTCCCCAAAAAAGCCCTTTTATTAATTGACTTTGAATTCTGCTCGTTTATATCCAGCAAAGTCTTCGAGGGAGGATTTACAGTCACAGACCTTATCTGGCTTGGAGAGCTGCCAGGCTGATATTGCAAAACTTGGCAAAGAGTCAGGAACCAATGAAGCGAACTGATTGTCCCCTGCAAACTCCACTCCTCTTTCACTTCTCTTTTATTTCCTCTGGGAGGGGCCATTCACTTACCCAAGTCGACCCCTGTTCTTTAGCTGTTCCCTTCGTCTGGCAACTCTGCTCACGCGCATCCTGGGAACAGGCTCCAGCTGTTCCTCTGCTCCACTGATGTCTGACTCCGAAGGCAGCTGATAACTGGCACACGGCCCTGGCCCCCTCTCTGCCTCCAACGCAGAGCCCTCATCAGAGCCTTCCCAGACTCCAGGACTGGCCCATCTTCCTCCCCAACCTCCTCACTGTCCGAATCTGCTCCCAGCTCTGCTGGCTGGGCACAACACCTTTGGGATACATATGGACCCTTTACCGCTGATGATTACAATGGGGATGAGAGGGGTGGTGGGTCAGTTCCTTCCCCCATTTCTGCAGCCCCACAGCCATCCTGTAATTCTATGGCTTTCCAACTCAATGCTTCTAACCGAGCGTATCGAAATTGTGCTCATTGACCTACATCTGTTTCCCACACGCTCGCGATCTGGAAAGCACATTAGTGTGTTGTTATAGTGACAAACCAGCTGCAGTTCCTGGAACCCTACGGAGTTGTCCTTAATCTTGCCTTCGGTGAGGATTTCTTGTTGTTCTCAGCCTATTAACTGAGGCTTAGGCGTATATCTGGGGGGCGTTGAGCCAGGGGGAAACTCAAGGCTCGCCCACTTGACCCAAGTCAACGGAGAACGGCCCAGAAATGGCAGTTCCTCAGGAGAAAAACGACGAATTGCCATTCCTGACATGAACAAATCCTTGGTTCCACCACAAATCCGCAAAGCCCTTATCCGAGACATAAGCGCGAAGACTAATTCGCGCCGTTCGAAGCACTAAGGAAAAACGCGACCCTACCGCGATGACATAATCGCGGAGGGCAAATCCGCGCATTTCCAAGCACTCAGTACCCTAACCCTAACCCTAACCCTTAACCTAACCCTAAACCTAACCCTAACCCTAAACATAACCTAAACCTAACCCTAACCCTAAACCTAACCCTAACCCTAAACCTAACCCTAAAACAAACCCCTACCCTAACCCTAACCCTAACCCTTAACCTAACCCTAACCCTAAACCTAACCCTAAACCTAACCCTAACCCTAAAACAAACCCCTAAACCTAACCCTAACCCTAACCCTAACCCTAACCCTAACCACAACCCTAAACCTAACCCTAAACCTAACCCTAACCCTTAACCTAACCCTAAAACAAACCCCTAAACCTAACCCTAACCCTAACCCTAACCCTTACCTAACCCTAACCCTAACCCTAACCCTTACCTAACCCTAAACCTAACCCTAACCCTAACCCTAACCCTAACCCTTAACCTAACCCTAAAACAAACCCCTAAACCTAACCCACCCTAACCTAACCCTAACCCTTAACCTAACCCTAACCCTAACCCTAACCCTTAACCTAACCCTAAACCTAACCCTAACCCTAAACCTAACCCTAACCTAACCCTAAAACAAACCCCTAAACCTAATCCTAACCCTTACCTTAATTGAAATTGGCTTTCTGCCGCGGCGCCGTTTTAAGGCGCCCTTTTGTTGCCGAGCTGTTGTCGCGGCGGTGATGACACGCGGTGATGACGTCACGGCTTTAGCGATGCGCTTATGTCTCCGCGGATAAGGGCTTCGCGGTTTTGTCGTGCCACGCAAATCCTTAGCAACCGGTAGTCCTCAACTTACAAGAGTTCATTTACTCCCCCAAAGTTACAACAGTTCTGTGAGAAGGGACTTACGGCTGTTTTTTTTACACCCGCGACCATTGTTAGTACCCCATAAAGTCAGACGCTTGGCAATTGACTCATGGCGGTTACCGCTTCCCGTGGTCACGTGACCGAAATTCAAATGGTCCCGCTTTCTGTTTGCGGGAAGGTTTTATGTGGTGTAGCTTGTGGGGAACCTGAAGAAGTCTTGCAAAAAATCTGTTGCAGGTGATATTGGGCTGCAAGAATCCAGAGGTTTGGTAGAGATATACGACATTCATTGGGAAGGCGAGGAGATTGCAAAGTGCCATGATTAAAATCAGATTTTTTCCCCCCCTTTTCCCGTCCTCCCCCTCCCAAGCACATTGTTATCAGGCTCCTTGGCAACAGTTGCCATAGCGATCCAGCCTTTCCCCCCCCTCCACTCCAAGATGTGTTTGTACCCACAGTGGTGGAATGAACCCAAAATCAGATCATTGGGGGGGGGGGAAAGAAAGCAAAATTAAAGTCTTGTCCACTTAAGTGCCCTGATTTTCAGCTCTGCATTTTCTTCGTAACTTCCCCATCTAAGAACAGACCAAGTAACAGAACAACAGAGTTGGAAGGGACCTCAGAGGTCTTCTAGTCCAGCCCCCTGCTCAAGCAGGAGTCAATTATGAATCATTCCGGACAAATGGCTGTCCAGTCTCTTCTTAGAAACTCCAGTGTTGAGCAGCCACAACTTCCTTCTGGAGACAAGTTGTTCCACTGATTAATTGTTCTCACGGTCGGGAAATTTCTCCTATAGAGAGCTTGCTTAGTTTTAAATCACGTTTGAGCTCATCGCTGCCTCTTAACAGATCTCGCTTCATCGTAAGTGACGTTAAGGACCAGATGTCATAATTAATAGCTGAGTTTTACTTCATTGAGTTAGGCTGCAGTAACAGAATCTCGATAGCAGCTTGAAAAACCTTTTTCCTTTCTTGCCTCTGATACCCAAAAAACTCTAAAGTGGATAGTTCCTTATTTTCTCACCAAGAGAGAAAGAGAAGGAAAATAGGCTGGGAAGATTTACGAATGGGGGTAGCAATGATATATAAACTAGAGTCTCTTCTCCAAGTCGATTTAAAATTAGTTCAGTTCGTGGGCTTTGAAGAGAGCATCCCCCAAAAATCCAGGCACATTCTGAATTCCTAAGTGGGTGTTGAAAGAAATGTCCTTTGGGTTCAGCTCCAAGTGGGGATAAAGACATTGGAGACATGGAGGCTGCTTGGAAAGATGGTTTAATGGTGGACAGGGCCCCATGGCTTGAGTCCTGAACAGAAAAGGTGATCACATGCTTCAATGTTGGTGGAGAAGAAGAGAAGGGCTGAGGGAGGGGCTTGCTAGGCTTTTTATAACCTGTTCAGTCCCACCTCTCTGTTTCCTGTTCCTGTGTCAGAGATGTATTCTGATTGGTTGTCAGACTCCCATGGGGCCATGCAGGGGCTACTCTCTAGGCTGTGTTTGAATCCAGGTATGGATGAGTTCTCAGATGCCATGTGGTCAGTTGAGTAAAGGGCCAATATTATCATGCTTTCCTGCTGGTGAAGTTTTATTATGTAAAGTGGACTAGCTTGGCCGTCTTAATGGCCCATTGACAAAGTGGGGATGGGCAGAAAGCTATAGGCAACTATTCTGTCTTTTAAAACTTGTTTCTTTTCACATCCAGAGAAATATTCTGCCTTTTCAATATTTCTAGGATATTTCATTTTTCTGGGAGAGGGCTGGATGATAACTTCCCACATGGGGAAGGCTAAAAGGGGATGCTTTGGGAGGGGGGGGGAATCTCTGAAATGCAACCTCCCACCGTAGGGCCTCTTGAACCTGCTGAAACCATCAGAATTTCCTGCCGAGTCATCCTTCTGACTATCCAGCTGTCTGGGTAGACTATTCGGGTCCGTCCCAAGCCGACTCAGCAAAACGGAGAGTTATTCAGAGTTTCCAAAGTTTAGGAAATTCCCCGTCGCGCCACCCAAGACGGGCTGACGGACAGCAAGAAGGTGGTGGAGGGAACTGACCCTTCCTCCAAAAGGAAGTGCAGCCAAGACCATTGTTCGCAAAGTTGAAGGAGATCTTGGAACAGGAGGCCAGGCCAAGGAGATGATATGCAGCAGAGGCCTTACGGGGGCCAGGCAGGAAACAGACAGCCGAGGCAGATATGGATTTCCTTAGGAATTACTTTTCTCTTCCTCGGTTGGAATCGGACAATTTATGGTTATCCAATGTGCTGGAACAGAGGCACGGTGGCTCAGGGACTAGGACGCCGAGCTTGTGGATCAGAAGGGTCGGCAGTTTGGCGGTTCGAATCCCTAGCGCCGCGTAACGGAGTGAGCTCCCGTGACTTGTCCCGGTTCCACCACAAAACCGCGGTAGACAAAAGCGCGGTCGACGAAAGCGCGTATGTGACGTCATCACAGCGCGACGAAAAAGATCGAAAAATGTAAAAATAAAGCGAAAACCTTACCCTAACCCCCCAAACCTAACCCTAAACCTAACCCTAAACCTAACCTTAACCTAACCCTTAACCTAACGAAAAACCTAACGCTAACCCTTAACCTAACGCTAAACGTAACGCTAACGCTCTAAACCTAACCTAACCCTTAACCTAACCCTAACCCTAACCCTAACTCTAACCCTTACCTTTATGTGAATCGGCTTGCTGTAATTTAATTTTTATTTCAATTTTTTGATCTTTTCGTCGCGCTGTGATGACGTCACATACGCGCTTTCGTCGACCGCGCTTTTGTGGAACGCGGTTTTGACGGGTCACGACTTGTCCCAGCTTCTGCCAACTTAGCAGTTCGAAAGCACGTAAAAAATGCAAGTAGAAAAATAGGGACCCCCTTTGGTGGGAAGGGAGCAGTTCTGTGCGCCTTCGGCGTTGAGTCACGCCGGCCACATGACCACAGAGACGTCTTCGGACAGCGCTGGCTCTTCGGCTTTGAAAGGGAGATGAACACCTCCCCCCTAGAGTCGGGAATGACTAGTACATATGTGCAAGGGGAAGCTTTACCTTTACTTTAATGTGCTGGATTCTAGTAGGTTTAGGAGGTAACAAAAGGATCCTTGCTTTTTTACATCAAACATCCATATTTATCTCCTTTAACCGAGGTGGCGCAGTGGTTAAATGCAGCACTGCAGGCTACCTTAGCTGACTGCAGTTCTGCAGTCGGCTGATCAAATCTCACCGGCTCAAGGTTGACTCAGCCTTCCATCCTTCCGAGGTGGGTAAAATGAGGACCCGGATTGTTGTTGGGGGCAATATGCTGACTCTGTAAACCGCTTAGAGAGGGCTGAAAGCCCTATGAAGCGGTATATAAGTCTAACTGCTATTGCTATTGCTATCTCACTGCTTGGCTCAAGGCTTAGTGTGGCTGCCAAAGGCAATCATACAGGTTCCCGAGCTTCTTTCCTAAAAAATATGATATAAAGGGGCCTCTCCCACACCAAAAAAGAGAGGTATGGGGCTGCAGATCCTCCTATGGGCCCTCCTTGAAGAAAAAAGTCAAAATTCCACCCCAAGTATACACAAGTTTTACTCGACGAGACTTTTCAGATTACGAGGTGCAAATATATCTAGAAATCCTTCAGTCTGGTAGAACAGCGCACGAAAGGAAACAAGACCAACCTTCGGGAGCTCGAGGCACATGGTAGACTTGAAAAAGAAAAAGAAAATACACCAGAGAAGTTAAAAATAAATTCTAAACCTAAAACATCCTGAAAGAGGCACAACAAGTGGTGATGAAAAGCTTTTGGACGGTGGAAGGCAAATTTCACCACAATACAGTAGAATCATGAGCAGGAAATTTGTTTTGCTTGGCTCCACGGTTCCTTTTCTTAGACAAGGAAACCTTCAAACAATTTGGGGAGGGGGCACGGGAAAGGGAAGGAGGGGAGGGAAGAGAAGGAAAGGAAAAGAAGGAAAGGAAAGGAGGGAAAGGAAGGGCGGAAAAGAAGGGAGGAAAAGGAAGGGAAGGAAGAGAAAGGAAAGGAAAAGAAGGAAAGGAAGGGGGGAAAAGAAGGGAGGAAAGGAAGGGAAGGAAGAGAAAGGAAAGGAGAGGAAGGAGGAAATAGGAAGGAGGAAAAAGAGGAAAGGAGAAGAGAAGGACTAGGAAGGAAGGAAAAAGAGAAAGGAAGGGGCGGGAGGGAGGGAGGGGGAGGAAAGAAAAAGAGAGAGGAAAGGAAAGGATACCATTTGTCTTCTATTAATATAACGCCAGGAGATTTCACGCTGTAAGGCTTCAAAGCGACTGAGAAACAGATCCGGCATAAATCCATGTTTCATTTCTTCTTAATCCTGGGATTTATTCTTCCGGCAGATGAAAGGACCCGGCTGTCCAGTCCCAGCCTTTTCAACATGGTCGTTTCTCCATCCACAATTAGATAAATATAATATATTTTTCCACCCTTTCTCTCCCTCTCTTGGTGTCATCTTCAACCACCGGTGGGGGTGGCGGGAATGGCTCTATCCGGTTGGAAAGCATGAAGAGCAAGCAGCTGCTCCCAAGTGGGGCCACCTCTCTCTTCCTGCCCTCCGAACTGACCTGGCGGAAGAGGAGATTAATGAAGCAACCATCGTCCTGATCCCCTGAGTAGCTGCCGGGACTGATGGATCAACTTTGGCCGCCCTGCTGGTCAGTTAAATCAAGCGTGGCCATGTGCGGAGGCCGCCTTGACATCACGGGCCCAACCGCAAAGGTTGCATTTTCCAGCTGACTGCGTTCTGCAGTTTCGGCTGTTCAATCTCACCGGCTCAGGGTGACTCAGCCTTCCATCCTTCCGAGGTGGGTAAAATGAGGACCCGGATTGTTGTTGGGGGCAATATGCTGACTCTGTAAACCGCTTAGAGAGGGCTGAAAGCCCTATGAAGCGGATATAAGTCTAACTGCTATTGCTATTGCTATTGCTATTCATTCATTCCCACGTAACCCAACAAGCGAGGTCAAGAGCCGGAATCTCCAACCTCTGCAACTTGGAAGAGACTGGACTTGCAACTCCCAGATTCCCCAGCTAGCCACGGGGGATTCTGGGAACTGAAGTCCACAGCTCTCCAAGATGCCGAGGTTGGACATCCCTGCTCTAGAGATGCTTTCACCTGAAGAGCTCTTGGGGTCACCTCGAGGGGGATAAGGCAAAGGTTCCCCTCGCACCAGTGGTTGGGTTGCCGGCGGTAGACACCCGGCGTACTGGAGCCTGCCTGGAACACCGGATACCGTTCCGGTATGGTGCTCAGGAGGGCTCACGTGCCCGCCTGAGCTCCTTACCTGTCTTTTAAGCCTTTGGCGCTTCTGCACACACGCATAGTGTGTACGGCGCCTGTGCGATGCTCTGCCAAGCGCTGGAGCACCTGGAGGCTTGTGGAGGCATCCGTTGGCAGGTATGATGCTTGCACGCGCTGCGCACATCCATGTAGCAATAGCAATAGCAGTTAGACTTATATCACGCTTCATATGGCTTTCAGCCTCTCTAAGCAGTTTACAGAGTCAGCATATCGCCCCCACAATCTGGCTCCTCATTTCACCACCTCGGAAGGATGGAAGGCTGAGTCAACCCTGAGCCGGTGAGATTTGAACCGCCGAACTGCAGATAACAGTCAGCTGAAGTGGTCTGCAGTACTGCACTCTAACCACTGCGCCAACCTTGGCTCTACACCAGGCCTGTTCCAACCGTACCGGGATCCGGAACCCACCACTGCCTCGCACATATGCACTAGTCGTTCCCGACTAGCTTCTGCAACCGTTCCTCATATGTTTGAGCCTCCAGTCCCCTAATCCTCTTTGTTGCTCTTCTCTGCACTCTTTCTACAATCTCAACATCTTTTTTACATCGTGGTGACCAAAACTGGATATTGCTTGAGGATGAAGGGCCTAGTCCCGATTTGGGTTCTGCTTTTTCTGTCCGAACAGTGAGAATGAAAGTGCAGCGCATTGACTTCCTCGCCAAGGGAAGGATGTCGGCTTGCTTCGGGCCCTTATTAAACAGCGGAAACCCCTCAACACACTGAGTTATTTAAAGCAGCTGGTCTGGTCGGTTCTTATCTCCACCCCCACCCCACTTCAATCTGCTATTGATTCAGCCTTCGCTGTGGTGTGTGATAAATTAATAGGCTCTTTTCGTTGCTATTAGAAGATGCATTTAGAGCTGGCCAGGAATAACTCCGTTAGGGGAATTGAAGTTCTGGATCTCAAATCTTCTTATTCCTTCAGGGGGTTCAAAGGGCCGTTTCACACACGGAGCATTTAGGGGGTGGAGAACACACTGCTTGCGGACATCACTGTGGGATGTTCACAGATAGTCCCTTTGATGTCTACGGAGGTTCTCAAGTCCTCCGAGTCATGTTGTCCTCAAAGATGCTTTTTCAAGAAGCAATTGGACGCCTTGTTTTTTTCTTTGAAGAGGTTTCGCTTCTCATCCAAGAAGCTTCTTCAGCTCTTGAGTATATGGTGGGGAATGGAAGGGTTCGATGCTCCTTGCAGACAAAGCTGGTCATCTGCATCCTTTTTAGAGAGTTGTTAGGCCACTTGGAGGTTATCTGTGTGCCTCCATTCCCCACCACCCAGTCAGAGCTGAGAAAAAAATGACTTGTGAGGACTCCGCCAGATTCTTATGGCCTATGCAAACAGGAAAGGAGGTGTTAGCCTTGCACACCGTGGCACGACAAAACCGCGCTCGACTAAAGCGTCGCCCGAATAAATCGCGTTCGCTGACGTCATCAACAGGGCGACAACAGCCAGCGTGGAGAAAGAAGGGCGCTTTAAATAGCGCTTTAAAAGCAAGCCGATTCAAGTTAAGGTAAGGGTTAGGTTTAGGGTTAGCTTTAGGGTTAGCTTTAGGGTTAGGGTTAGGTTAAGGGTTAGGTTAGAGTTAGGTTTAGGGTTAGGTTAAGGGTTAGGTTAGGGTTAGGTTTAGGGTTAGGTTAAGGGTTAGGTTTAGGGTTAGGATTAGGATTAGGTTTAGGGGGGTTAGGTTTAGGTTTAGGGGTTAATTTTAGGTTTAGCGTTTACAGCGTGCTTCTGTCTCCACGCTGTTGTCGCCCTGTGATGACGTCAGCTACACGGTTTCGTCGAGCGTGCTTTAGTCGAACGCGGTTTTGTGGTGGAACCCTTGCACACACATGTGCCAATTCTATCAGTCCATTAAAAAAGGCAAGATATTAATTTGGATCTAGTTATATATGGCAGAGATGCCATCCCCCCCTTTATGTACAATACCTGGGCATTACAAAGGAGACTTGCTGAAAGCATGTTTATGAATATGGAGACCAATGCTTCTCTTATTCTTAAAGAGGCAATGCCTGTATTGCTGAATCCTTCTTATTGCATTAGCTTACAGCTTACAGCTTACAACTTTTCATCAGCTGGCAGCTATTAAATCCTCATTACCTGACAAAGCTTCTTGTCTAAGAAGCGAAACCTCTTCAAAGGAAAACCAGAAAGTCCAGTCGCCTCTTGAAAAAAAACACCTTTGGGAGACAGTCCTTGAGTTACAACCAATTCATTTAGGGACTGTTCGAAGTTACAACGCTGCTAGAAAAAGTGACATGACCATTTTTCACACTTACGACCGTTGCAGTCTCCCCGGGATCCAAAATCGGACGCTTGGCCACTGGCTCATATTTATGACGCCTGCATGGTCCTGCAGGTCATGTGACCCACTTTTGCGACCTTCCGACAAGCCAAATCTATAGGGAAGCCACGTTTGGTTCACAAGTGTGGGACTAACTTAACAACGGTGGTGATTCACTTAACAACGTCGGCGAGAAAGGTGGTAAAATGGGCCAAAATTCATTAAAAGAATTATCTCCCTCAGTGACAAGAATTTTGGGCTCAGTTGGGGTCAGAAGTCAAGGACTTCCTGTAATTGGTTCTTAAAAGCATCTCCAGCATTTGGAGGTCCGTGCATGCATTTCTCCATACTTGTAATCTTTAGTCTCTTTTTAACGGATTAACAGAGAGTTGGAAGGGACCTTATAGGTCATCTAGTCCACCACCCCCTGCTCAAGCAGGAGACCCTACACCATCCCTGACAGATGGCAGTCCAGTCTCTTCTTGAAAGCCTCCAGTGATGAAGCTCCCACAACTTCCAGAGGAAACTTCTGTTCCATGGGTTGATTGTTCTCACTGTCAGAAAGTTCCTCCTTATTTCTAGGTTGAATCTCTCCTTGTTGAGTTTTTATCTGTTATTTCCTTCTCTGGCCTTGGAGAATAGCTTGACCCCCTCCTCTCTGTGGCAGCCCCTCCAATAGTGGAAGACTGCTATCCTGTCTCCCCTGGTCCTTCTCTTCACTAGACTAGCCATGCCCAGTTCCTGCAACCGTTCATCGTATGTTGTAGCCTCTGGTCCCCTCATCATCCTGGTTGCTCTTCTCTGCACTCTTTCTAGAGTCTCAACATCTTTTTTATAGTGTGGTGACCCAAACTGGTTGCAGTACATATTAAATTTTAATAATTCAAACAATAGTCGAACAAAAGACGAACAGAGGGAGATGCAAGATCAACCATGTTGATCAATCATGATCACCTTGTGGCGGTTAAGTCAAGCCTTACCTGCAGGGATTTACAGGTGAGCTAAAATGCTTATTTTGGCATCACCAGGTATTTCCATTTCAAAAGCCTGATATATTTTCTTTTTAGCAGTTTAAAGAGAGCCCGAGAAAGATCCACAGGAGAAAGGGGGGTGGGCTTCCCATCCTTTCTGTGGCCTCAGCCTTTTTTTGATGATCTGCAAAACCAAACACAACCCAGTGGGGAAGAACCCCCCCCCCAAATTTCTTCTCCCAGGACCGTCTGACGCTTGGGTAGTGGGGAGGGGGAGGACAACCAGCTTCTGATTCAGCCTCAAGCCTCAAGCTTCTTCAGGCTTCCTAGCCATATATGGTCAACACATTCACGCAAGGAATGTCAGCGAATCAGGTGAGCTGTCAGTCAAAGGGAACCTCGGGGAGCAGAAACACAAAACCACAGGAAGATGACTGTGCAGAATGAGAAATGGGCCAGTGGGAGCGAAGCAGCAACTAGGTTGCCTTTTATGGTTAAAAAAAAAAGGGGGGGGAAATTAGCATAATCAAGAACCTTCGTTGCAATCCGAATCTACCCTTAAGTCTAATTTAAGCCAGCAGTGGTCAAGTGGCTTAATAAGCCAGAGGTAGAAAAGCGTCATTTATCGCATTTATTTGTCTCAGGTGTGCAATGCAATGCAATGCTTTTTTTCCTTATAAGGTTCCCCACTCTTTAAATAATGTGCATGGACAGACAGTCCTTGACTTCGACCAGAATGGAGCCTGCCCATTAGGGTCAGACATAGCCATAGTCCTTAAGACTCATATTCACAGTGATTCACAGCCCCTCTCTAAGCAGTTTTACAGCATATTTGCCCCCAACAATCTGGGTCCTCATTTTACCCCACCTCGGAAGGAGGAAGGCTGAGTCAACCTTGAGCCGGTCAGGATCGAACTCCTGGCAGTGGGCAGAATCAGCCTGCAAAGCTGCATTCTAACTACTGTGCCATAATGGAGGATGGATGGATGGATGGATGGATGGAAGGAAGGAAGGAAGGAAGAAAGAGCAATAGCACTTGGATTATATACCACTTCACAGTGCTTTCCAGCCCTCTCTAAGCAGTTTACAGAGTCAGCTTCTTGCCCCCAACAATCTGGGTCCTCATTTTACCCCACCTCGGAAGGATGGAAGGCTGAGTCAACCTTGAGCCGGTCAGGATCGAACTCCTGGCAGTGGGCAGAATCAGCCTGCAAGCTGCATTCTAACTACTGTGCCATGATTGAGGGATGGATGGATGTGATGATGGATGGAAGGAAGGAAGGAAGGAAGGAAGGAAGAGCAATAGCACTTGAATTATATACCACTTCACAGTGCTTTCCAGCCCTCGCTAAGCAGTTTACAGAGTCAGCCTCTTGCCCCCCAACAATCTGGGTCCTCATTTTACCCAACTCAGAAGAGGGAAGACTGAGTCAACCTGAGACGGTCAGGATCGAACTCCTGGCAAGTGGGCAGAATCAGCCTGCAAAGCTGCATTCTAACTATTGTGCCATGATGGAGGGATGGAGGATGGATGGATGGATTGGAAGGAAGGAAGGAAGGAAGGGCAATAGCACTTGGATTTATATACCACTTCACAGTGCTTTCGGCCCTCTCTAAGCAGTTACAGAGTCAGCTCTTGCCCCAACAATCTGGGTCCTCATTTTACCCACCTCGGAAGGATGGAAGGCTGAAGTCAACCTTGAGCCGGTCAGGATCGAACTCCTGGCAGTGGGCAGAATCAGCCTGCAAAGCTGCATTCTAACTATTGTGCCATGATGGAGGGATGGAGGGAGGGGATGGATGGATGGATGGATGGATGGAAGGAAGGAAGGAATAGCAATAGCACCTTGGATTTATATACCACTTCACAGTGCTTTCCAGCCCTCTCTAAGTGGTTTACAGAGTCAGCCTCTTTTCCCCCAACAATCTGGGTCCCTCATTTTACCCACCTCAGAGGATGGAAGGCTGAGTCAACCTTGAGCTGGTGGGATTCAAACTGCCAAATTGCAGACAGCAGAAGCAGCCTGCAGTACCGCCACTCTAACCACTGCGCCACCTTGGCTCATAAGGCATCACAAGTTAAGGCGTTATCCACATGACTGAGCTGATTTTGCAACAGTTTTGGGGGGACTATTATTAAGCGTCTGTTTGAAAGTTACTGACTGACTGACCTGACCCCGCAAAAGGGACTCCCGAGCCAGATTTGAAGTTCTAACATTCACACATAACCTCCCCACACACAAACATTTGGGGGCACAGAAAGAGCCCTCGTGTACTGCTGTTTGTAGAATCCTACAGTTAAAGGATTGCAACCCCCCCCCCCAAAAAAAAAACCCCCTAATGTTTATTTCTGGTTTCTGGCAAAAATAATATCGTAACAAGTTGTAGGTTGCTGAACAACCGCAGTGTTCAGTTTTATGACCGTGGTGTCCGCTTAATGACTGCCACAAAAAGCTCAGAAAATCGTTCACATTGATTGTTGTTTCTTTTTTTAAAATATTATTTTTTATTTTTTTATTTAAAAGAAATGCAACATGTTGTTTCTTGTGCTGTTTTGCACACTCTTGGCTCCTAAGTAATCTGATAAGATGGTAGTAATCAGCACTCCTGTTGACTGACAAGGGACCCGTTTCCCAGCTTCCAATCGTTTCTCTGGCTATTTTTGTCCCTGCTCGGCCAACAACCTTAGCAACTGCAAAACTGAAGGCATGATTTCGTTCATTGCAATATGAGCCACCAAGGAGTTTGCGTCTCCTCATCTGACCGTTCGCCTTGTGTTCTTGTAATCTGGTGGTTATTTCCCTCCCACTCTGTCCTACGTAGTGTCAGGGAATCCGGTAAATCTGGATATTTGATAAGCTAGTTTGTATTTCAGCTGCACTGGCAGGCCCTGCTCAACTAACTTAGCTTCATCAGATCTCTTCCACTCCCAAAAAATTAGGTTCCAAAAAAAAACCTCGCCCAGTTCTGATCTCATTCTCTCCCCCGAATCCGATTCCCCCATCCAACTCAAGCTGCATTCTTCTGAAGTCGACTCAAAGGGGTTGTGATGTAAACCCAGCACGATTTTGTTCTCCTTGGCATCAGTTGCATTGCGCAGAAAACATAGCCCGGATCTTGTGTAGCATTGCACAACAATGAAAAAATGTGGAAGGCAATGATTTTGACCGCCAGAATGACTTATTCGGAGTGATCAATGTGGAGCTCAGAGGGGAAACAGCGCAACGGTCCTTGTTTATTGCACAATTCTCCTTTCATGCCTTCTGAACAGCTGGGCACACAATGAAAAGGCTCCTTTTTTTTTCTGGAACGCGTTGTGCGTTAATAAACATCCCACTGCCATCGTGTGGGCATCGGCCCAAAAAGCACAAGGCGGTTGGCACCATCCCGGGGACTTTTATCACACCCAGCCAAGCCACCACCCTGTTGCATGGAGGTTTGCTAAAGGCACGGGAGGCTGATCTGGAGCAAAGGCAACAGCCAACAGCAAAATCTAATCTTTCTATTTTGAACGACTTGGATATTTTTGCATTGGTCGTTCAACTAGCTGGAAAAACTGTCTTTAAGGTGCACAAGTTTGTCTTTTGCAACCAGCTCTCCTATTGGTGTGTATTATTGTAGAAGCATAAAATTTGGGCCTGATTTGGATGGACAGGCACAGAATTAAAAATCTCCAGGAAAATAAAAAATATAAAATTATTTGCCTTGAATTCCTGTGCCTGCTAAGTATAAGTATAATCTTTATTGTCATTGTATTTAAATACAATGAAATTGGTTAAGGTGTGATACTAAAAAAAAAGAAAAAAAAAAAAGCTTCTTCTGGGCGCAATCGGGATTCGAACTCGCGACTTCAAGACACCTTTGAGATTTTTGCCCGTCTCGCCCCTAGGAGGGTTCTCATTGGCTACGACTGAAAAGGAGGACGCTCTTTCCCGCAGGAGGGCGCTCGCTTCAGATCGCATCTCCTCAACCTCCACAACATAGAGTACAACATCTAGAAAGTCATCCACTCGTACTTCATTTCCGGCATGACCGCACAAACTCCCAGGAGGCCTCCTTTACCACGGAGCTGGCGATGCCTAGAACGTCACTGATGCAGCATAGGAATCCCGCTGTTGAGGCGTTTTAAAGCCTTATGAATGACGGAGACGGTGACGTCACGTTTAGAACCGCCCTCCCGAGGTCTCTGACGCTCCATTGGCTGAGTGCTCTGTTGCTCAGCGGCCCCCAGGGGCGGAGCCTCAGCCGTGGCGTCTCAGAGCATGAGGGCGGCGGGGCGGGGGGCGGCGCCGCGGAACAGCGAAGCCGCTGAGGGAAATCGAGCGGCGGGAGCCCCCGGGGCCTCCGGCACCGTCCCTACGAAGCGAGCCAGCGGCTGCCGCGAACCTTCGGCCTTGACGGAGGGGGCGGAGTCCGCACGGGGCCGTCTTTATTATTCATGCGCGCGCGAGGCATGGTGGGTGCCCCCTCATTGATATCATGAGCCTCATGAATATTAATATTTATGAATATAAAGGGGTGGAGCTTTGGTTTTTTTTTTTCTTTCTTTCTCGCTATCCTTTTCCAAGTTCTCCAGCTGGGTTAGGCCAAATAGGTATGTTTTCTCTGCATGTTTTTAATAATAAGAAAAGGAAGACGCCATCTCTTTTTTTTTTTAAAAAAATATTTTTTGGCACAATAACCTTTCAAGGTAGGCCAGCCTGCATTCTTTGCCCAAGTCGTGGGAAACTCATTGAATTTCCTGTCTCTCCATGCACTTTGGGCTGTTTGCTTAAGGCTCCCTGACTTTCCCTCCTTTTGCACTCTTCTTCTTTTTTTTTTGGCAGATTTTAATTTATTTGCTAAATTTATTTGCTACCCGCCTGGCTACGGGCGAGATAAAGCAGTGAAAAATGATTTAAAACGTGCAAAACATAACATTTCTTTTTGCTGGAAAGCTGGGTTGGTCACTGTGGGAGCCAAAGGTTTAGAGACCTTGGGCAGCCCTGTTTCTTTTTAAAATGTTTTTTTTTGCATATATTTTTATTTTTTAAATTATATTTACGATATGAAGACGTGGCTTATAGTCCCGAGTTCGAATGCCGGCTGCCCCCAAAGGGAGCATTTTTAGTATCGATAGGAGCTCAGCAGCTGCAGGGAGCGCAAGCCAAAGAATGTATGTATGTATATATTTATATTTATATTATTATATTATTTATATTTATATTTATATTTATATTATTTATATTTATATTATTTATATTTATATTTATATTATATATTTATATTTATATTTATATTTATATTATATTTATATTTATATTTATATTTATATTTATATTTATTTTATTTTAATTTATTTATATTATTTATATTTATATTTATATTTATATTTATTTATATTTATTTATACACACACACACACACATATATATATAAAATTAACTGCTCAGTTCATCAAGAACAAGGAGAAGGTGGACTCAGCTCCTCTCAAAAATCTTTAATAATTATGTGGGTTTGTTGTATGTGCACCTAAGTATAGATAGCTATAGATAGGTGACAGAATACCAAGTAATTGTTAATTGAATTGCGCCTGATTTATGATATTATTTTTTGGCCCATGGTTAAGCGAATCACTCCAGTTTTTAAGTGAATTGTGCCGTCATTAAGTGAATCCAGCCCCCCCCCCCAATTGTCCTTGCTTGTTGGAAGATGGCTGTGAAAGTCTCCGGGATGATGCCACCGTCACAAATACACTGGGATCCACCCGTCTTAAAAGTTTAAAAACCTCTGCTTTCTCCGCCTCTCAGATGCCAGGTTCCAGTTTTTCACTTCCACATCTGTTAGAAAATAGGTGCAGCAGCCACCAAGGAGAAGCATAAGTGTTTCAACACCAGCAAGCTCTGTATTTATATATTGCCGGAAATCAGAAAGCTAAACCTGGTGTTTACGATGTCTTTAGAAAGGCTGGGTTGGTTGTTTTTTTTTTGCTTTTTTTTGAAACCAGGTTCCTGCTCCATAAACATCGGTCTAACACCACCGGCCAAGACACGAGATGAGAAAATAAAAGACCGGTATTTCATCTGTTAATTCCTGCACTTTCTGGGCAAACCTTGACGGGAGTCACATCAAGAAGAAGAAGAAGAAGCAATTACTTTTGTGCGAGCCGTTATTTTAAAAAGAGGTAAATGCCTTCTTGTTTCTGATTGGTTTCCATTATGCTAAGCAAAGAAGCAGGCAGCATTCATTATGGGTGAAATATTATTACTCCTGATATTTTCCTATGTGTGTGTATGTTTTGGGGCTGCTGAATAATTCATGTTTTTCGGAGGCTTTAGAATAGAATAGCAGAGTTGGAAGGGACCTTGGAGGTCTTCTAGTCCAACCCCCTGCCTAGGCAGGAAACCCTACACTACTTCAGACAAATGGTTATCCAACATCTTCTTAAAGACTTCCTGTGTTGGGACATTCACAACTTCTGGAGGCAGGTTGTTCCACTGATTAATTCTTCTAACTGTCAGGAAATTTCTCCTCAGTTCTAAGTTGCTTCTCTCCTTGATTAGTTTCCACCCATTGCTTCTTGTTCTACCCTCAGGTGCCTTGGAAAATAGGTTGACTCCCTCTTCTTTGTGGCAACCCCTGAGATATTGGAAGACTGCTGTCATGTCTCTCCTGGTCCTTCTCTTCACTAGACTAGCCATACCCAGTTCCTGCAACCGTTCTTCATATGTTTTAGTCTCCAGTCCCCTAATCCTCTTTATTGCTCTTCTCTGCACTCTTTCTAGAGTCTCCACATCTTTTCTACATCGTGGCGACCAAAACTGAATGCAGAATTCCAAGTGCGGACTTACCAAGGCCTTATAAAGTATTAACACTTCACGTGATCTTGATTCTATCCCTTCTGATTCTATTTTAAACCTTTGATGGTTTAAAATGTGTATATCTGTCACTGGAGCTTGTTTATTTATTTTATTTTTTTAAACTCATGTTTCATGCATGTTTTCCCCCCCTCTTCTTCTCTTCCCCTGGTCTTTTATTCTGCATTATGTGTGAGACAGAAGGAGTGGCCTAGAGGTGGTGTTCTTGCCTCGTAATCAGGAAGCTGTGAGTTTGATTCTAGGGGGAGGCAGATGTTTCTCTACCTGGGCACAATGTGAATATACCTGCTGAATATAACTCTGCATTGGCAACAGGAAAGGCATCTGGCCAGTAACCCCTCTGCTAGCTCTGTTCTGACTCCACCCGGCAAGGGATTATGGGGTTGTTAAAGAAAGATGATGATGATGATGATGATGATGATGTGTGATGCAGAAAAAAGAAGAAATCCTTTCTTTCTCCCTAAAGAGGAAAAAAATGAGATTTCCAAGATAGTGGTATTGTTGAGGACCACCTATACAGAACCAATTGTTTTCACATCCCTGCCCTTCCTGTTTGCGATGCTTTCTGGCGCTGTCCGTCTTCCCAGACAATGAGATTTCGAGAAGTCCCTGCGTTTTGTAACATCCTTTTCTCCTCCTCCTCCAACGATTTCTCATTCGGGCCTTTGAGGTCCTTCAGGGCAGGGAAATGGGTTGCACAAGGACCCCATGAGGTTGTTGTTGTTGTTGTTGCTGGGTTTAATAACAGGGCCCTAACACAACAGAATAACAGAGTTGGAAGGGGGCCTTGGAGGTCTTCTAGCCCAACCCCCTGCTTAAAGAGGAGACCCTATACCATCCCAGACAAATGGCTTTCCAATCTCTTCTTGGAGAGAAGGCGCAGTGGTTAAATGCAGCACTGC